>NC_084486.1:151498208-151730570 GCF_030035675.1 Rhineura floridana
AAACGGGAGCTGCAGAAGACCACTAGCAGGCACACAGGACAGCGCCCTACTGAGTCGTGATTGGAATCATGCCCCAAGCCTTTCGAGGCATTTTTTAAAAAAATACCTGCATAGCAGTAAGCAAAGACACATTGTCAGTCAATGTGCATGAGATGGATAAAGGGTTGGGTTGTTGTTTTTTTTATTTTGTTTTTTCCTGCTACGAGAAAAGAACGCCAACTGCCAATTAAAAAAGGCAGAGCTGAGGTTGGCTTTTTCAAGTCTGGGGGTTTTATCTCTCATAAATCTCTCTTTTATCTCTCATCTTCTCATAAAACATAGGCATGAGAAAAATGCTTTAATGTGGAACATTCTGTGAACTGAATGTCTCATAACTCCTATGCAAATACTGGCTTGTGCTTGTGGCTTCAGCTGGATGCAGCCCTGATGTTATTTCGGGGGGGGGGGGTAGAGGGGAGGAAGTTTGCATTAGAGGTTAAAAGTAGGGGAAATACCCAGTGGACAATTTAGTGTATTTCCCCCTCTGTTGGCAGAATTGCTGGCTTCCGTGTATATTTTTATACATTTGCAGCCTCGTACCATAAATATAGACAAACCATCCAGATTTGCAGATAGGTCTTTGTAAAGCATGATGCTTTTGCTGGGAAAAGTGAGAAGGGTCACTGCTATCCATGGGGCTGTGTGCAATGATTTAGCTTTGCCTGGGTGAGGCAGTTCTTTCTGATATCTAGTTTCCTTATAGTTCCTTTTGTAGTTCAAGCACATCTCCCAGGTGGTTAGATGAGAGAAGTTTGCAATATACAGACTTTGCATTGCTGATTGAGAGCTGTTAGGGAGAGTTCAATGTATGTGTATATTTTTTTAAGTCCTTTTGTATTTAGGCAGGGTGGGTGCCAGAGGGCTGCCAAGTCGGGCCCTCGCCGAGGGCCCCTGAAGGGCCTCTCCTTAGGGTGGGTGGGTAGCATTCCCTTCTGCGATCTGTGTCATCGTGGAGAGGGAGCTCCCAGACACCCCCCTTACTGCCGCACAGTCCCGCAATGCCCGCCTGCATGCCACACCTACTTCTCCCTTGACATAAATGTTGGTTGCGCTGCGGGCGCAAGCCTGCCATCAACCAAGATGGTGGCCAAGGTTTCCCTAAGGAGTTGATGTCTCTGCCGCCATCTTGGTTGATGGCAGGGATGCGCATGCACATAGCATGCATGAGTACCATCAACCAAGATGGTGGCGGAGACATCAACCCCTTAGGGAAACCTCAGCTGCCATCTTGGTTGGTGGCAGGCTTGCACCCGCAGCGCAACCAGCATTCACCAAAGGAGAAAGGTAGGTAGGGCGTGTGGGTGTGCCCAAGGGCCGTGGCATGCCTGGTGACAGCCCTGTATTTTTGAATTATTATAACAAGAAAACAAAACTGCAGAGTTGCAATATGTTATTCAGTATAAGAGGCAAAGTGTGATATTCTATGATGTTTTAAAGTGTTTTTAGCACTTCTGTTTGCCACCCTGGGCTCCTGCTGGGAGGAAGGGTGGGATATAAATCAAATAATAAACAAACAAACAAACAAATAAAATATCCAACAAAGCCATGTCGTTCTCACAAGGACCCCCTTGCACAATGGAACTTCCCGTCCATCTCCTCCTTCCATGTGCCCCCAACTCTGTTCAGAGTTTTCCCTCGACCATATGAAGCAGATTTGGGGGGCAGACGGGTAGAGGAGAGGGAGGACAAGATCCATTGTATAAGGGGAAGTGCTTGCACAAATGGGACAACTTTGTTGGATAGAACCCAAAATCTTTAATGTTCCCTACAACATTAATTTACATACTTCACTGCCATAAGATGTGATGATGACCACTCACCACCACCACCCTTTGGTCCATAGCTCTGGCCAGGTTTACATCCAGTGTCAAAGCCGGGATGGGAAAAAGAGCATCCGACTTGGGGGCGGGGGGGAGGTCAGCATCCCTCCCATGTGTGCTTTTTAAACTAAGACCTGCCCTCCATTCCATATATGGAGTAGGACAGACGTATGAATGGTGCCCAATCACATCTGGCCCTCAAATAGCTTGTAAAGGCATACTAGTATTTCTGAATGCGAGACCCTGAGGATAACTTGGGGGCGGCTCTCGTATCTCTGCGCCCTTCTTGGGGGCTTCCCAAAGGCATCTGGTTGTCCACTGGGAGAAATAATTTCTCATCTGTTGTAATAATTCATGTTTTAGTGCTTCCATACTTAGAATGCTCCAGATTTTAGCGAACGGTACATCCTCACTTCAACCAGGGCCTTTTCCCTGCCCTTTGCAGTATTTACTCAGTAGTGGGGATGGATGTTAATTTATCAGAGTTTTAAACAGGCCTGGCATTTTTAAAACAGTACACTCCTCTTTCTTGCTTGGGGGGGGGGAATTGTTCGGGCTTAGCACGCACATCCGTAAAGATGAAGGTGGACCGTGGCCATTTTTAAGTAGCCTGCTGCAGTAAAAGTTCTTTCACACTGCGATCCTTTAAAAGTGGACATAGTAGATATAGAGGAATGTACTCCGTACAGCCACCGGCACTGAGAGCAGACCAGTAGGTGAAAAACCTGGTTGTGTGAACCAATTGTTAATTCCATTCTAGAATCTGGTCACATCCACACTATACACGTCAAGAACATTTAAAGCACAGTTAAGGTACACAGCTTCCCCAAAGAATGTAGGGAACTGTGTTTTACCCCTCTCAGAACTGAAATTCCCAGCACCCTTAACAAATCTACCATTCCCAGGATTCTTTGGGAAAGCCACATGCTTTAAATCTGCTTTAAATGTATGGTGTGAATGTAGCCTCTGCCTCAGCCCAGATCCATGCCTGACTTTATGATGTTGTAAAAAATAACATTATCTGGTTGCATCAGTTTTGCATGCCAAATGTTTTGCTTCTGGTGCACTGGAGTGGCTAAGAATGTCAGTTGTGGACCAGGAAGTCCTTGGTTTGAATCTCACCTCTGCCACGGACTCCTTGGGAGTCCTTAGGCAAGTCACCATGCTTTCACCTTCACACACCCCACACACTCACATGCACACATCTGCACACTGTCCTGTTTTACAGGGCTGTTGTGAAAAGTGAGATTTACCACACCAGAATGCCCTGGAGTCCTCCTTTCTGTCCTCGCAAATACAAGTAGTCTCCATGTGAAGGGACATTCAAGTAAAACTGCTTCCTACACAAAACTGATGTGTAACCCCCTTCTGCACCCTTGCAGACATTACTTTCTTGATGGCCCAGTGTATAGTGATCCAGTTTTCCAACGGTATTTTATGGAGTGTCTGTTTGTGCTGGGAACTAAGAATCCAGCCAGCAAGCTTCAGAAGCAATCTTTTAGGGGCTGGTGGTTTGCACAAACGTTGCTCGCTCGTTGGCTAGTGCCTCTAACGGACCACTTTGCAGAGATGGCGAGTGGGGTGATTGATGCCAGCTATTGTACCCCACAGCAATGGCAGCCAGAACGAAAGGAGAGGTTGCCTATATGGGGTGCCATTGCACAGAGAATGCTCCTTCGTGTGGCTGGACAATTCAAGGTGTTTCAGTTGGCATTTGGGGCAGTGTAGTGTGTGGCAAAACCAACCTGCAGCATTGCATGATCCCGTTGAAATGCAAGGGCCCCATGCAGGAACATAGTAGTGTGTCTAAGTGTGTAAACTGGCCTAGTTTCTCAGTGACTTATTTGAGGTTAGTGGACTGATTTGCAATCAGTCCCTTATTTCTATGCAAACTTTGCTTTGGCAAGCTGAAGCCTTGGCCCCGGAAGCACTCTTGTCTTGGCATGAACTGGTTCCCTCCCTTTTTGGGGGGGGCACATAATGCAACATGCTCTAAGTTGTGGGTAGGCCTGTTGCATCACTAGAATTAAAGCTGCCAAGTTTCCAGAGCATCACACCTTGAGACTGAGGGGGAGAAGCCTGGGTAAAGGGGTGGAGCTTGATGGATTGTGGGTGTGGCCTGGCAGTGTAGGGGTGGGGCCTAGTGGTGCTTGGTGGGGGCAGGGGATGGTGTCTGTCTCATGTTATGGGGCAGAGTGCCTAATGGCTCAGAGGTGGGCCCTGAAGGGCTGGGAGGAAGGGTCTGAGTGAATGGCAAAAGCTCCCTTCAATAATGCCCCCCTCCCTCAATTCCATATTTTGGAGACTCTGAGAAACTTCAGCTCAAAAGCTGAGACCTGGCAAGGCTGTTTTCTTTTTCAAACCATGTTCAAGGAAACTGGGGGGGGGCACGTGGAGAGGGATTCTCGGGGTCTCCACTGTAATTGCCAGGGGTTCTTTGGCCAAAAAAAAAAAAAGCTAGGAAAAGAGACTCCCTGAAGGGTAGAAAGTTTAAAAACTGCTGGGATCAGGTACCAGTTATGCCATAAGGCTTGCTAACTTGTTATGTATGTGCACACGTGGGGGTGGTGGGGAATCCTCCCTCTTCTAAACTGAGAGCCATTCTAGCATATTTGTAAAATATATAAAAAATAAAATACTATTTTGTATCTTTGTTCTCTACTATTAATCTCACCTGAACCATAAGATCCTGATTCACCAGCATATACTTTATATTCAACTATAAGGTGCCTTATCATTGTTTTTATGAGAATGCAAAGTATCTCAAACATATATTTTTCTGTACCTTTTCTTGTATGCAATTATACATCTGTGTGTCTTCCTCTTTGCTCTGCTCTTTGGGTTACTATTCTTTTGTTGCATCATAATTTTTTTAATCATGCTTTTCAAAAAAAAATCCTCTTTTTTGTAAGAATAAAAATGTGCAGCATATTTTAAATGCCTTGCCTCTTTGGATGGGAGAGCAGAAGAATCACAGATTTTTGGAGAACATTTAAGCAGTCCAATAAACTCTTGATACATTTCAGTTACGTTGGTCCTGTGTGTGAGATTCTTCATTCCCACTTGCAGATGCTGTCCTGAACAGGAGCAAACTCAGGTAGGTAGGTGGGTGGGAGTGAAACAAGGCTGATTTTGGTGGATGGAACATCAAAGACAAAAAAAAAAGCACTCACTTGCAACACCCTGAGTATCCTGCCAAGGAGCACTGTCCAAGCCCTCAACGCCAGAACCCTGCTGCAGCCTGCTTAACTTTGAAAGTATGTGTTCTTTCAGCTAGAAATTGGGAAGGTATAGAAGAACAATATAATTATCCAACATTTTAAAATTATTATTATTTAGCCAAATTTAGATACCCCTTAATGGAAAAAAATCTCCCAAGTTTACATAAAATGACATAAAAATATTCAATAGTAGATTGCAATAAAAAGTAGACATCATAAAATTCAGAGCACAAGAAGTGCTTGGCTGCTGCATTGAGCCAAAGGCCCATCTAGTCCAGCATCCTGGCCTCACAGTGACTAGCTGCAAGCAGGACCTGAGTGCAACAGCAACTCTCCCCACTTGTGGTTTCCAGCAAAATATAGATTTAAGTTAGCAGTTTCAAAAGCAAATGTGCATGACAGAACTGCATGTCTGGGTAGGCTTCCCTAAACAGAGGTTTTTAACAGGCATCAGAAACAGCAACAAAAAATCACCTGTCTAGTAATGTTCTCAACAGTTCAAAACATTGCTGCTGCCATGTGCAAAATGTCAGGCTCTGCAATTGTAGCTTGCAGCAGGTTGCCACCGAGTCTGGATCTGACATGAGGCGATGGGCTTAAGGAAGGAGGGGTCCGGGATCAAGATCAAACAAACAGGGCAGGAGAGTCAGAGGCAGGGAACAGAAGCCTCCTTTTCATGGTGAAAAGAGCATCATGTGGTAACTGGTGTCAGTTACATGGCTGGCCATGCCCCTGACCATCCATGCATTGGCATGGACATCAGCACTGAAGAAGCCCTACGAGATCAGAAGTTGTCCATGGGCAGGCTACAGGCAGACACTGGCACAGATGCTCACACAGGAGCACAAGTCTGTGTTGGTGGCTTTGGCATTTTCTGCACTCGTCCCATCTTGTCCTGGGGGGTGAGCCCCCTAAGTCCCCTGGTGGGAGAGGACTCTCTTCTGTCATCCTGCTTAACCCAAAGAATTGGGATTATTATAGTTATAGTTTATTTTTTTATTATAGTTTATTTATATACCACTTTTTGGCCAAAAGGCCCCCAAAGTGGTGAACAAAACATTATGAAATATTACCCCAAAAAATTACATAAGAAATAACCAGGAAAAAATATACAATAAAAATACAATGCAACAAAAACAATGCAAATACAATACAAGAACAATGCAACAAGAACAGAGGAAAAACTTCTCTCCTTCACCCTCTTCCATGGCGGCAGCGGCAGCTCGGTACTGCTCGAGGGTGATGTATCATTGGCAGTGATGCATAGCTGCCTTCCAGCTCATTTTTGCAGAGGATGATGTAATTGCAGACGAGGCAGAGGCGTCACTACTGGGGTGCGGAGGGTGCGGCCCGCACCCGGGTGTCACCATGAGGGGGGTGACACCCAGAGCCGCCCCGTGCTGTTGCCCGGCAAAGCTGCTCCAACTCCTCCTCGCGGAGGGGCGAGACCGGGAGCGCGCCGGCGTTCCCAGGCCTTCTCCAGCGTGCACCCTCCCAGGGGCATGGACGGGGTGGCTGGTCTCGAGTGCACGCGCATGCAAGCCCAGCCACCTCGTCCATGCCCCTGGGAGGGTGCACACCGGAGGTCTGCACCCCCCCACACTCCCGCTAGTGACGCCGCTGAGACGAGGTGGTGATTGTTGAAGAACCTCCGCATCAGCACCATGGCAGTCTTGATGCTCACTATCCCGTAGAATTTCTCTCGTAGTCAACGGGCACTTTTCTCCAGCTCCACTTCATCCTGCCTGGCCTGGTGCATGCCATTGCCGGAGGCGAGGGGTCTTGCTCCTTCCACAAGAGCCGCTGGGCAAGGATTCTGTAGTTACCAAATTTGGGATGTTTTGTCAGCAAAATTCCAGGCCACTCATACTCTTTTGAGTAAAAGGAGTAAAAAATTAAACTCAAAAGATCTCCACGTAAACAGTTTTGGCAATTTTTTTACACACACAAACACATTGCATTGCCATGCCTACTCCACAGACAGATCTAGGGGTCCTGCTTGCCACTGCTATCTCAGTGGCTAATTAATGGGTAGTTTGGGAGGCAATGGAGGGTTTTAGTGGGTGATTAAATGCTGACTTGGAGGGCTTTAATTACTGAAAACGGCAACTGCTGTGAGCCAGCCCTCATCCTATTAATGCTAGTCCAATGGTATGACTAGGACAATATCCTTTGCAGGAAAGCCACACGTATGCAAGGCAGACTGCTCCCCAAAGCTTCAACACAAAGTCTTCCCACACTTTTCAACATGGATTGGGACTTGCATATATCCAGCACTTTTTTCTTTTTAAATAAAAAATGAGGTGCCAGTACTCGTATCTTAACAAAAGTATCACTGGTGCCAGCACAAAATGGCTCCCAATGGCAGAAAATTATGAGATGCCAGTACTCCATACTGGTGGTTACAATCACAGAAAAAAGCACCGCATACATCAGAGCATATTTCTCCTTGCATAAAGAACTCAGATTGGAGAAGACGAATCTGCTGGTCACAGATGTCCCGTTGAACAAAAAATATTGCAAGAAAGGGCAATTATTGCTTTATTTTCCCTAGTGCAGACCTGGATGCTGAGGCAAGCCCCACAAGGTGACTCACAACATGAACAGAAAAAAAGTTACACAATTCACTGCAAAAAATAAATTCAAATGGTCAATAAGTTAACAAAAACATCTTTAAAAACATACAATAAATTGATACATCCTTATAATTCCTAATAAAACCCAACAATAAAATACAGAAGCATAATCCCGATCACAGCAAAAAAACTGACCAGCAGAAATAATTTTTTTAACCAAACAGAAGCCCCTAAACAACACCCCACAGTCAGGGTGGTCTCTGGCATCTTCAGGTAATGATACCTTTTGTAGCAGCAGTCAGCCAAGGCCCCACCCTTCCAGGCCAGGTGGAAAGAGCCAGCAAGCAGGGAGAGGGTCTTGCAGGTCTTACAGCCAAGATGGTCTCAAGAGATGCGAGCTGATGAAGAGCACCCTATATTCAGGTATGGTTTTCCATGGAAGTTTGCCTGCAGCAAAATTCAGGAGCAATTTCGTAGGTTCCATCGGAGACAAAACATCTTCAGAATTCTGAAGGGTGCTAAGACTTGCCATTAACTGTTTCGAGTTATTGTTTCAGATAATGCCACCATGTCCATCTCAGGCATAGGTCAGTCAAACCCACATCTCATAGAGCTAATACACTGTGAGCACGCGCACACACAGTCCTAACCGAGGTTGTCAATCAAGCTATGTTGAAGGGGGAGGTCTTGCCCTCAACCTCCCACCAGCATTGGCTGTCTTCCTGGAAGTCTGTGGGCAGTAATAAAACGTTTTGTGTACACGAGCAAAGTTGATCAGACTGCTTCTTCTGCAGCAAAAAATCAGTGCAAATTTGCAGTTTTCTGCTGGGGTTAAACATCTGAGGAGTTTCAAGAAAAACCAAAATGACTTCCAATAAAAGCTGGACTGAATATCTCCTCTCACTTTTGTGGGACCATTCATCAGCAACTTGGGGGGGGGAGGCAAATTCAAAGACCTTTCAGGTGTTGGTGGGCTTATGATATGAACAATGCCAATGATGGTTGCCGGTTTTGCTGGCCAGGAATGAGATCTTCCCTTCTTTCCATTTATATACTGCTTCCCACAAATATATCAAAGTGATTTCACAGTAATAATTAAAAAAAATGCACAATTTCATATGTAAAAAACCAAGTAGAGCCATTTTAAAAAAATACAATTAAAAGCACTTCCAATGAGATCTTGAGGTTGTAGTAGATTGCTCAATAAAGATGTTGGCCCAGTGTGCAGCAGCTGTGAAAAAGGTGAATTCTATGCTAGGGATCATTAGGAAAGGTATTGAAAAGAAAACCGCCACTATCATAATGTCGTTATACAAATTGTGGTGCCATTCCACTTGGAATAGTGTGTACAGTTCTGGTCGCCTCACCTTAAAAATGATATTGGAGAGTTGGGAAAGGTTGAGAAAAGGGCAACCAAAATGATCAAGGGGATGGAGTGACTCCCCTATGAGGAAAGGCTGCAGCATTTGGGGCTATTTAGTTCAGAGTAAAGGAGAGGGGACATGATAGAGGTGTATGAAAGTATGTATGGCATAGAGAAAGTGGCTAGAGGAAAGTTTTTCTCCCTCTCCCACCATGCTGGGTTATCCAAGGAAGCTGAATGTTGGAAGATTCAGGACAGAAAAGGTGCTTCTTCACACAGCACTTAGTTGAACTATGGAATTCATTCCCACAGGAGGAAGTGATGGCCACCAATGTGGATGGCTTTAAAAGAGGACTAGACAAATTCGTGGAGGATTAGGAACAGGGGAGACATGAGATGCAGTTTGCATTTAAAGCTGAATATATCAAATCTGCACTTTCCAAAACAATATGAGAACGGAAGCAAATTCCTCCTTCAAAATTCACGATTATCCAAATTTTGCGATGCAATTTTCAAACCTAACAGTGTTTATAAAAGTACATATATCAGGGGAACATATGCATAAAATGAATATATTAGTGAATGTAAGTGCAAAATGCATTATATTGGGAGAAATTGCTTGCAAAATGTGTACAGTAAAACTGCCTAAAAAGTATTAGGAGAAATTTGCACTAAAATGCTGGGGGATTTTCATAAGGACTGTTTAAAAAAAAAAAATTCAAATTGCTGCAGAAATATGGAGCACTGAATTTAAGACTGAGACTGAAGACTGAGAGAACCAAAATTGACAGATCATCCCTATGGAGGATAAAGCTATCAATGGCTACTACCCATAACTGCTGTGATCTACCTCCACTGTCGGAAGCAGTATGCCTCTGAACACCAATTGTTGGAAACCACAGGAGGGGAGAGTGCTGTTTGTACACAGGTCCTGTGTGTGGGCTTTTGCAGAGGCATCTGGTTGGCCATGGTCAGAACAGGATGCTGGCCTACATGGTCCTTTGGCCTGATCCAGCCACAGGTCCCTTCTTATGTTCACTTTAGGCAAAATTTTTATCCTAGGAAATTTCTAGCTGCTTCCTCTTCCTGACTCTCAGGCCACACCCACACCAGATATTTATTCCACTTTAAACAGTCATGGCTTCCCCCAAAGAATCCTGGGAAGTGTAGTTTGTGAAGGGTGTCTGAGAGTTGTTAGGAGACTCTTTGTTGATGGAATGAATGGCCTGTCCAATCCCACAATTTTTTAAATGTTGGAGCTGGTTGTACATGGAGGGAGGGGGAGGGATCACTGTGGAAATGTTTGCCAAACCTCCTACTTCCCCCAATGCTGCCTCCCCTCCCCACCTCTCCTGTTGCAGGAATTTCCTAGAGAAATCGGCTCTTTGAAAATCCTTGGCAAGGAAGTAGCGGCAGGCAGCCTTGGCGCACACCCCCGTCTCCTGCTGGCATGACCGAGCCTCGTATTTAAATGTTGATGAGCTTCTTGCTGCCAATTAGCAATGGGAAACACAGACTGTGTGTTAAAGCAGGGCTGGAGATTGCTTCCCAACTGCCAAACTGTTGGTTCAACTTTCTGCCCACCTCCTTCCTCCTTGGCGAGGGGGGAGAGATCTACCTCAAGAGGCTGCCCTTCTTGCTCTCATTCACTCGCTCTCCTCCAAATTAGTCTTGGCTAATTACAGACCAAGCCCACTTGCCATGCAGACCATGTGGTCCCTCGCAGCAGCAAGATGTTTGGGCAGCCATGTGAGAGGGGCATCCTGTGTGCTCTGCAGCGCTGCAAAGAGGATGCACGGCCCCTCGGAGCTGTGAGCTCAGGTTCTGCTTGCCAGCTTTCCATGGGCATCTTCTTCCCAAATGGAGTCCAGGGCAGCATACAAGTGGCAAAACACTAAAAGCATCTTGAAAACGAAACCTCTTTTAAAAAATCTTTAAAATATATTTAAAAACAAAACACCTTAAACAAATCTTTAAAAACATTTCCTACACAGATGCATACTGTTGAAAGAGGAAGGTCTTCAGGAGGTGCCAAAAAACAACAGAGATGATGTCTGTCTCATATTCAGTAGGAGGGAGTTCCAAAGTTTCAGTGCCACTACACTAAAGGTCCGCTTCCTATTTTGTGCAGAACGGACCTCCTGATAAGATGGTATCTGCAGGAGGCCCTCACCTGCAGAGCACAGTGAACAATTGGATGTATAAGGGGTGAGATGACCTTTCGGCTATCCTGGTCCCAAGCTGTGTAAGGGCTTTGTATACCAAAACCAGCATTGATGGTCCCTTAGTCTGGACCAGCTGCTGGGTTCTTCTTAGGTTTTTAATGGTCATATGTCCTGGACTTGGCATGCAGCTGCAATGAAATGCCTACTCCAATTGCACATATTCCCATTCCATATATCCTTGCAAGAAGCAGTTGCACTGCGTTTTACAGAGCCTAAGGTGGCTATATATCCTATTTTATAAGCGATAGTACTCTATTTTTGTAAACAACCAAGGTAATTGTATGGATCAGTGGCTATATACATTTAATTAATACATGATGATGATAATGATGTTTGAAGGGCTTCCAGAGGACAGTCCTGTGCATGAATGTGCCCTCTGTTGGAGGGGCCTGTCCTGTCCAAGTCTAGTCTAAACGAAAGGTACCCTAAGAAAGGCAAACCAGTGGGGCAGGGAAGGGGTTGAAGATGCCCCAAACAGTTCACATCACCTGGACGGCAAACTGAGCCGGCACTACAGGTCACCTGATCACAATCTTCTCCACAATGGTGATGCATTGTGTTTCTGTTTATTTCTAAATTTGCATCTATGCATATAAGTGAACATATGTTAATTCTATGCAAATCTGTCTTTTTCAGGTATCAGAAGTGGCCCCACTAACAGAACCAGATGGGTGGGAAGGAGTCACATGAAATGTATTGCAAATCTGAAATAAGGCTGAGTTTCAGCTGAAATTATGGATTTTAGTTTTAAAAAAAGATATCTTAGGTCTAGAACTCCCTCTCACAATAACTTTCCGCAGTGTGGCCTCTCTCTTCCTCTGAATCCCTATTTTATGTCAAGCTTTTCACAACTTAACCTCTTTTTTATCCCTTGGAATGGATAAAAGATCCATGGATGGAATTTACGTGTTTTATTTATTTAAAAAGGTATCTATATAACCACCCTCTAGCAAAACATCAGAGTGGTGTACATCAATATTAAAAAAAAAAACTTTCAAAGCAATACAAAATAATCATGACTGGGATGGAATGGGTCCTGAGTCTGGGTAATTATATTGTCCTCCTTTAACTGCCACTAACTTAGGTTTTTGTTGTTATGTGCTTTAAGTCGATTATGACTTATAGCAACCCTATGAATCAGCGATCTCCAATAGCATCTGTCGTGAACCACACTGTTCAGATCTCATGAGTTCAGGTCTGTGGCTTCCTTGATGGAGTCGATCCATCTCTTGTTTGGCCTTCCTCTTTTTCTACTCCCTTCTGTTTTTCCAAGCATTATTGTCTTTTCTAGTGAATCCTGTCTTCTCATGACGTGTCCAAAGTATGATAACCTCAGTTTCATCATTTTGGCTTCTAACGATAGTTCTGGTTTAATTTGTTCTAACACCCAATTATTTGTCTTTTTTGCAGTCCATGGTATGCACAAAGCTCTCCCATTTTTGGTCTGTTTCGCCTTTACTTGTGTTCACTTTTTTAATTCTCCTGAGCAGAAAACTCCAGACTTTCCTCAAAATTTCACTTTGGGCAAAATTCAGAAACAACTCCATTCTCATCAGATTTATTGATATTACTCATTGCATGGAGAGTTTCTTCACCAGATACACAGTCCTGCAAGGAAGGTCAATAGCTCGGTGGCAGAACACCTGCTTTGCATGCAGAAGGTTCCAGGTCCAGTTCCTGGTGGCATCTCCAGGTAGGTTTTGGGAGTGTCTCCTGTCCTGAAATGCTGGAGAGCCACTGCCAGTCAGTGTAGACAACACTGAGCTAGATGGACCAATGGTCTGACGGTATAAGGCTGTTGAATTCATCTGGCGGCCACTGGACTAGATGGAACTGGGGTCTGATTCAGGAGGCCTTGTGTTTTTATGAGCTATTTTAAACATTATGCATGAAAATACCCCTGTTACAATGACATTGTGGGATCTGTCCATCCCATCCTGCCTTTTCTTTTCAACGCCAAAGGGGTTTTGTCCCAGAGAAAATAATATGAAAGTTGAGAACATCTCTGATCATGCACAAAGTGCATTGCCAGCCAAGGGTAAATTCTAAAAGGTCTGATTAGGGAAAAGGATTTCCTAGTCCATTTGAAGGATAAAACTCTCCATCACAGTGCTTTTAAAAAATAAGGGCACCTCCAGCGGTCTCAGCCTGAACTGTCCCCTGGGGAAAATTGGGCAGATACGGCTGAATGTGAGACTATGTGTCCCTCTAGTGGCTGGACCTGTGAGTGCAGCCTGCCTCCTGCCAATGCCCCATAATGATTGGAGGGATCCTTGTGCGGGTTCAAGGCGAGGGCCCATCTCGGCAAGTGTTTTGTACCTCCAGCAGTGCCCAGCGAGAGGTTCTGGGGAGTTCCCACAGAGGGCATGGCCCTGCTGGCCATACAGCCTTTATAGCTTCCCCTTGCATGCAGACGAGGGAGTATGTGGGTAGAGGGGCTCCCTTCCCCACGACATGATTGCAGATAATAGACTGTCCCTCTGAAGCACTGAGAGTTGTAGACAACTCACAAGGCTGCTGCCAGTCGGTGGAGGCAATACTGAGCGAGGTGGGCCAGTGGTCTGACTTGATATAAGGCAGTTCCCCTGTGTTCACTGCTTCTACAGACTGGACGAGAGTACTGTGAAATACAAGTAAATGGGCTTAGGTATTGCATATACACTGAATTGGTGCAAATCCCTGGAGAGGAGAGAGCAGCCAAGGGTTTGACCCGTGCTGATAGCATAGCTAAAGTGATCAGATACACACAACCCTCTGGGGAAGGCTGTAGCTCAGGGGCAGAGCATCTGCTTTGCGTGCAGAACTGACCAGGTTCAGTCCCCAATGACATCCCCAGGCAGGCTGGGAGAAACTCCTGCTTGAAACCCTGGAATGCTGCTGCCAATCAGTGCAGACAATACTGAGCTCGATGGACCAATGTTCTGACTCAGGATACGGCAGCTCCTAATATTCCCATTTGGGGTGGACCAAACTCAAAGGCAGGACAGCTGCTTTATATGCAGAAGGTCCCAGTGTCAATCCCGGGCAGCATCTCCACACAGAGCTGTCCCCAGCCTGAAACTCTAGAAAGCTGCTGCCAGTCAGTGTAGGCAGTACTGAGCTAGATGGGCCGGTAGCCTGATTTGGTATTAGGCAGTTTCTGTGTTCCGAGTAACTACAACAAACACTCTCGAAACACTTCCTTCTTGGCTTCCTTGTCGCAATTTAATGCCTTTTGTATCCAAGAGTGGCCCTTTCAACCTGGCTGAGAATGTCC
Source organism: Rhineura floridana (assembly GCF_030035675.1). Taxonomy (NCBI): domain Eukaryota; kingdom Metazoa; phylum Chordata; class Lepidosauria; order Squamata; family Rhineuridae; genus Rhineura; species Rhineura floridana. The sequence goes on from NC_084486.1 coordinate 151,512,709, forward strand.
CCCCTCACACACATCTCTCTTTCTTCCCCCTCCTCAAATGGAAATGTGGAACGGTGCCCCGTCTATGCAGCTGGGCCTTTGCCCTCTGCTCCATCTACTGCACAGCAGGCAGAGCGCTTTGGGCTCTCCCCTTCCTGCCTCTGACTGCTCTCATCCAGAAGGCCTTCGCTGCTCGCTTCCCAGTGCCGCTGGTGAGCTCAGGCCGGGGAATGCCAGTGTCTGCTTTCACCCCCTCTGGTTTAAAGGACGGAGAAGCAGCTGCCCCCTCCCAGCTGGCATCTCTCCCCTTCAGTCCACCCCCCTCCCCAGAGTCTCTCAAGAGTTCCTGCTTCCCTTCCGCCCTGCCCGGGTCTGGCATTCCCTGCAGCAGGAAGTTGGTTCGCGGTTTCAAGTCCTCACCACCCTTCAGTGATACTGATGCTGTGTGCTTTGGAGCTCAGCAGAGTCACGGGGCCTGCGGGGTCTCGGCGGAGGAACTGTTCAATTACCTCCCGTCTTTCCCAGCAGTGTTCACCCTGTTTGCCATGGGGCTTGCTCTTCTCCAGCGAATAAGTGCTTCGGGGAAGCAGTTGCAGCTCAGAGGTTTAAATTTAGAATCGGTGCTTCCCCCACCTCACACCCCCTCCTGAAGTCGTATCCCCCTCCTCCCTTCACCTCCGAGTGAGCTGCCTCTTTGTCGCATTACATAGTAATCTGAGATGCCTTGGCTGACCTCCAAGGAACAGAATGTACTTGGCAATGAAGCTGCTCTTAATGTCTGCAAAATGTCGGGAGCAGCAGCCAAGAACTGCTAACTGGGTCATTAACCTCTCAAAGAAGAGTGAGGGCCGTAGTTGCGCTCTGCCTCCCAACAAGAATGGCTCCACGCCACGGATAGAGCCCCTCAACGGCAACTGTTGGGCCATGGCATGGGGTGGTGGAGTCAACTGAGGTGTCTGGGGTGAATTATGTGCCCTGGCAGATTAATTTGGGCAGGGAGGGTAATGAAAGGGACACTGATAAGAGGGTACAAGTAGGGAAGGGAGAGAATTTCCATTTGGTTTGCATTTAATTCACACTTCCCGAAACGATAGACGAGTGGAAACAGCCATCCTTCGGAATTTGCACTTCTTCGAATTCTGCAAGGCAGTTCTCTAGCCAAGTCATGTGTACAAACATTCATATACTAGGACAAAGGATGCATAAAAATGACATACAAAAATGCATTATATTAGGGGAAATTGCTTTGCAAAAATGTGCATATTAGGCATCAAAAATGTGTGCATTAGGTGAAATTTGCACTAAAATGCTGATGAATTTTCACAAGGGCCTTTTATTTTTTAAAAAAGTTGCAAACTCATGTGGGAATGTGGAGAACTGAACTTAAGACTGGAAAATGAGAGAGGGAAATGGAAATTGACAGATTTGCCCATCTCTAGGTAAAGGGGCCTTACAGAGATCTGGGATGGCATTCCGAAGGGAGGCTACATGGCTAGAGATTTTGCACTCCCCAGAAATGGGGGGGGGGAGGAGTCTGAATGTAAATGACATACTGCATCCAAAAGATGCCATCAACAGCACTGTGCAATCCAGAGAAAGGTTTTCCTGCAAAAATGCCACTGAGATGTTCTGCAAGAGTCTCCCATCCCTGTGCTCATTTCAATGGTGTGCTTGTTTGTTTGTTTGTTTGTTTGTGTAGAACTCGGGGGAGGGTCTTAGGTATTGATCTCACAGCCCTCAGGTTTTGTGGCCCATCAGGAATGTTTTGTCCCCTTCCATTCTGTCAATAGCTTTTCCTCTTTTCTCTCATGCCCCACAGACATCCACAGGGCGACAGGTACCATGGAGTTTCCCTTGATAATGTTTCCTTTGGATGACTCAGTTCGTAGGCTTTGCTTGAGGTCAAAAACTGGCAGGTTGCTATATCTGGAGCCAGGAAGGAATTAATATTTCCATCCAGGCTAGATTAGTTAATGACCTGGAGAGGGGAGGGAGAGAGAGTGAGTGTTTGTGCAATATCTTATATGCTGCCCTTCAGTGTAAAAATTCTGGACGCATTGCCCATAAAAGAATAAAAATACATCAGTAATAATAATCAAAAGCAACAGGTAAAACCGGAATGAAATACAACAATGAAACTGTTAAAAGTTGTTAACAGCCCTCTTTGGTGTAAAGTGGCCTCCATTGCATTGCCAAGGAAGAGAAAATATATCACTTACAAAAAGGACAAATGTGGACATGGTTTTGCATAAAACTTACATGTTAATTTATATTTATATATGCAAATTTAGAAATGGTTACTATAATGTAAATAGAAATTCAGTATGTCTCACCATAACACAACCTATTCTGTGTGGGGCTACCCTTGAGGTTGGTCTGGAAGCTGCAGCTGGTGTAAAATATGGCGGTGAGACTGGTGACTGGGGCAGGGTATCGCCAACATGTAACCCACTGCTGAAAGAATTGCACTGGCTGCCCATTTGCTACCGGGCCAAGTTCAAGGTTCTGGTTTTGGTGTACAAAGCCCTATACAGCTTGGGACCAGGATACCTGAAAGATCGTCTTATCCCTTATATACCCAGTCGATCACTACGCTCTGCAGGTGAGGGCCTCCTGCAGATACCATCTTATCAGGACCGAAGCGGGCGCAACTGGGAAGTTGCGGGTTCGAGTCCCGCCTCCTCTATTTGGTTGAGTGATTGTTGAGTTTATTATTGTTATTAATAATAATAATGCTCCATGAGCTAGAGGGAGCCCCAGCTGACGAAGCGTCAAGGCCCCAGCTGACAAAGCGTCAAGGCGAGTCAAGGCCCCAGCTGACAAAGCGTCAAGGCGAGTCTAGGCCCCAGCTGACAAAGCGTCAAGGCGAGTCAAGGCCCCAGCTGACAAAGCGTCAAGGCGAGTCAAGGCCCCAGCTGACAAAGCGTCAAGGCGAGTTAAGCAGCAGAGCGAGTTCGGCAGCAGGGCAAGGAGGCCAGGGCCCCCCACTCTGCCCGTCTGTTCCCTGACCTCAACTAAACCGCAGTCTCCAACCCATTGACGTAATAAACCTTAAACAAAACTATGCAGGTAAGAAGCCAGCAGGGGTGTGGGGGCTTTCCAGTGTTTTGCACCGCCTGCAGCATGTACGACTATCTGCCTGTTGGACAGAAGTCGTGGGTGTGCTCTCGGTGCAATGAGCTCCTGGCTGTCCGGGAACGACTTCATTTCCTTGAGGCCAAGGTGGCGGACCTGGAAAAGCTGAGAGAGGCAGAGAGGTGTGTGGAGGAGGCCTTCAGGGACGTTATAGCTGTGTCCCACTCCAACGATGATAGCTCTCCTGCTATCATGGAGAACGATGGTCTCGGGGAAGGAGAGCATCCAGCTGAGGAAGAGGGAAACGATCCCTTAGAAGGAACCCATTCCTTGGGGGATGAGCAGCTATCCTCTCGTGCCGAGGATATATCTCCAGGGGGTGGAGGGATCCTTGTAGTGGGTGATTCGATCATTAGGAACATAGACAGTGGGGTGTGTGATGGGCGTGTAGACCGCAAGGTGTTTTGCCTGCCTGGTGCAAAGGTTGCGGATATCGCCCGTCGTTTGGATAGTTTGGTAGACAGTGCTGGGAAGGAGTCAGTGGTCGTGGTGCACGTTGGCACCAACGACATGGGGAAATGCAGCCGTGAGGTCCTGGAAGCAAAATTTAGGTTGCTAGGTAGGATGCTGAAAGCCAGGACCTCCAAGGTGGCTTTCTCTGAAATGCTACCAGTTCCACGCGCAGGACCAGCCAGACAGGCCCAGCTTCGCAGTCTCAATGCGTGGATGAGACGATGGTGTCGGGTGGAAGGGTTCGGATTTGTTAGGCACTGGGGAACATTTTGGGACAAGCCGGGCCTGTACAAAAGGGACGGGCTCCACTTGAACCAGAATGGAACCAGACTGCTGGCACTTAAAATTAAAAAGGTAGCAGAGCAGCTTTTAAACTGACTGAGGGGGGAAACCCGACAGGAGCTGAGAAAGGTCCGGTTCGGAATAAACCTCCCCCCTGGGATAAAAACCAAAGAAATGATGAAATTTTAAAAGGGGTAGGCCTAGAAGTAGGCATTGTGAGAGCAGGGGCACAGGATATAAATTCAGAAGAGCAAAATTACCACAGGCCTAACCACAAGTGCCAAAGACACTTGAAGAGAGACACTGCTTACAAGTGCCTGTACGCTAATGCTAGGAGCCTCCGAACTAAGATGGGAGAACTGGAGTGCTTGGTCTTAGAGAAGAGCATTGATATAGTGAGCATAACCGAGACCTGGTGGAATGGAGAAAACCAGTGGGATACAAACTATATCGGAAGGACAGGGAAGGACGTATTGGTGGCGGAGTCGCTCTATACGTGAAAGAAGGCATTGAATCCAGCAAGCTCGAAACCCCAAAAGAGGCAGACTCCTCCACAGAATCGTTGTGGGTGGTGATACCGTGCCCCAGGAGGGACTTAATACTGGGAACGATCTATCGTCCCCCTGATCAAAATGCTCAGGGAGACCTTGAGATGAGATATGAAATTGAGGAAGCATCCAAACTAGGAAATGTGGTAGTAATGGGTGACTTCAACTACCCGGACATAGACTGGCTGCATATGTGTTCCAGTCATGACAAAGAAGCAAAGTTTCTAGATATTCTAAATGACTATTCCCTAGACCAGTTGGTCATGGAACCGACCAGAGGGACGGCAACCCTGGACTTAATCCTCAGTGGGGACCGGGACCTGGTGCGAGATGTAAGTGTTGTTGAACCGATTGGGAGCAGTGACCACAGTGCTATTAAATTAAACATACATGTAACTGGCCAATTGCCAAGAAAATCCAACACGGTCACATTTGACTTCAAAAGAGGAAACTTCACAAAAATGAGGGGATTGGTAAAAAGAAAGCTGAAAAACAAAGTCCAGAGGGTCACATCACTCGAAAATGCTTGGAAGTTGTTTAAAAACACTATATTAGAAGCTCAACTGGAGTGCATACCGCAGATCAGAAAAGGTACCGCCAGGGCCAAGAAGATGCCAGCATGGTTAACGAGCAAAGTCAAGGAAGCTCTTAGAGGCAAAAAGTCTTCCTTCAGAAAATGGAAGTCTTGTCCGAATGAAGAAAATAAAAAAGAACACAAACTCTGGCAAAAGAAATGCAAGAAGACAATAAGGGATGCTAAAAAAGAATTTGAGGAGCACATTGCTAAGAACATAAAAACCAACAACAAAAAATTCTATAAATACATTCAAAGCAGGAGACCATCTAGGGAGACAATTGGACCCTTGGATGATAAGGGAGTCAAAGGTGTACTAAAGAACGATAAGGAGATTGCAGAGAAGCTAAATGAATTCTTTGCATCTGTCTTCACAGTGGAAGATATAGGGTAGATCCCTGAACCTGAACTAACATTTGCAGGAAGGGATTCTGAGGAACTAAGACAAATAGTGGTAACGACAGAGGAAGTTCTAAGCTTAATGGATAATATAAAAACTGACAAATCACCGGGCCTGGATGGCATCCACCCGAGAGTTCTCAAAGAACTCAAAGATGAAATTGCTGATCTGCTAACTAAAATATGTAACTTGTCCCTCAGGTCCTCCTCCATGCCTGAGGACTGGAAAGTGGCAAATGTAACACCAATCTTCAAAAAGGGATCCAGAGGGGATCCCAGAAATTACAGGCCGGTTAGCTTAACTTCTGTCCCTGGAAAACTGGTAGAAAGTATTATTAAAGCTAGATTAACCAAGCACATAGAAGAACAAGCCTTGCTGAAGCAGAGCCAGCATGGCTTCTGCAAGGGAAAGTCCTGTCTCAGTAACCTATTAGAATTCTTTGAGAGTGTCAACAAGCATATAGATAGAGGTGATCTAGTGGACATAGTGTACTTAGACTTTCAAAAAGCGTTTGACAAGGTACCTCACCAAAGGCTTCTGAGGAAGCTTAGCAGTCATGGAATAAGAGGAGAGGTCCTCTTGTGGATCAGGAATTGGTTAAGAAGCAGAAAGCAGAGAGTAGGAATAAACTGACAGTTCTCCCAATGGAGGGCTGTAGAAAGTGGAGTCCCTCAAGGATTGGTATTGGGACCTGTACTTTTCAACTTGTTCATTAATGACCTAGAATTAGGAGTGAGCAGTGAAGTGGCCAAGTTTGCTGACGACACTAAATTGTTCAGGGTTGTTAAAACAAAAAGGGATTGCGAAGAGCTCCAAAAAGACCTCTCCAAACTGAGTGAATGGGCGGAAAAATGGCAAATGCAATTCAATATAAACAAGTGTAAAATTATGCATATTGGAGCAAAAAATCTGAATTTCACACATACGCTCATGGGGTCTGAACTGGCGGTGACCGACCAGGAGAGAGACCTCGGGGTTGTAGTGGACAGCACGATGAAAATGTCGACCCAGTGTGCGGCAGCTGTGAAAAAGGCAAATTCCATGCTAGCGATAATTAGGAAAGGTATTGAAAATAAAACAGCTGATATCATAATGCCGTTGTATAAATCTATGGTGCGGCCGCATTTGGAATACTGTGTACAGTTCTGGTCGCCTCATCTCAAAAAGGATATTCTAGAGTTGGAAAAAGTTCAGAAGAGGGCAACCAGAATGTTCAAGGGGATGGAGCGACTCCCTTACGAGGAAAGGTTGCAGCATTTGGGGCTTTTTAGTTTAGAGAAAAGGCGGGTCAGAGGAGACATGATAGAAGTGTATAAAATTATGCATGGCATTGAGAAAGTGGATAGAGAAAAGTTCTTCTCCCTCTCTCATAATACTAGAACTCGTGGACATTCAAAGAAGCTGAATGTTGGAAGATTCAGGACAGACAAAAGGAAGTACTTCTTTACTCAGCGCATAGTTAAACTATGGAATTTGCTCCCACAAGATGCAGTAATGGCCATCAGCTTGGACGGCTTTAAAAGAAGATTAGACAAATTCATGGAGGACAGGGCTATCAATGGCTACTAGCCATGATGGCTGTGCTCTGCCACCCTAGTCAGAGGCAGCATGCTTCTGAAAACCAGTTGCCGGAAGCCTCAGGAGGGGAGAGTGTTCTTGCACTCGGGTCCTGCTTGCGGGCTTCCCCCAGGCACCTGGTTGGCCACTGTGAGAACAGGATGCTGGACTAGATGGGCCACTGGCCTGATCCAGCAGGCTCTTCTTATGTTCTTATGTTCTTATGTCCGTTCTGCACAATATAGGAAACGGACCTTTAGTGTGGTGGCACCTTCCCTGTAGAATTCCCTCCCCTTAAATATTAGGCAGGCATCATCTCTGCTATCTTTTTGGTGCCTTTTGAAGACTTTCCTCTTTCAACAAGCCTTTTAAGTTGAGACCTATCCCAGTCTGTGTCTGTGCTGGAATTGCTTTTTAATTTATATATTTAAAACAGTATGTTTTTTAACCCTTTTTAAAATATGTTTTTAAAGCTTAAAAAAATATTTTTAAAGTTGTTTTGTTTTGGTGTATTGTAAGGTCTGTTTTTATGATGTTTTGATGTGTTTTTAGTGCTTTTGTTTGCCGCTCTGGGCTCCTGTTGGGAGGAAGGCCCGAATATAAATCAATCAATCAATCAATCAATCAATCAATCAATTAAGAACAGGGAAGACTGTGACCAGCTGACATGTGTACCTGCTGAGTCTGCTGCCCAGGAGTATAGGCATTTGGGATCTCAGAGGATCTTAGACCCCTTATTTTTTTCAGAGCAGGGTCCTAATTAAGTCCCTATGTCTCCAGCATCCTATGAGCCAATCAGCATGAAAGGAGAGTGTGTTAGCCACTGAGAAGAGTCTTCTAACATGCTTCCTTGTCCTTTCCTGCTGATTGGAGCCAAAGTGAAAGGAGGTGGGTCAGCCACTGAGAAGACTTTCATGGTTATTGGTTCCTAGGGATGTCTGTTATTGTGGGAGAAGGCATTAACAAGGATCTCATTCTCAACCCAGCAGCAAAAAGTATGGGGAGGGATTATGGCTGTGACTATCATGAAGGGACTCGGCACTTCCAAATTTGCCACAACACTGCTGCTGCTGTCCAAGTGATGCTAACTGGTGATGGGCACCTGGTGAAGGCCTCTGCAGGTCTCCCTCATATTTAAACCAGAGTTTGAAACATTACTTTTAAAAAGTAATAAATTACAGTTACAGTTACATGGCCCAAAAAAGTAGTAATTACAGTTACAATTACGATGGCTCTGAAAGTAACTGATTACTTTTCCTCAAAAGTAATCACTAGTTACATTTCAGTTACTTAAAAAAAAAAAACGTCTGCAAGCTGCTGGCCTTCGCTGCTGCACAAGTAGCCTAAAACAACATTAAAAATAAACACACACATACAGAGGTAGTAGAATAATTCTTTTTATCCATAAGAGAGCAATGGTGGTCTCTCCGCTGGTAAGGGAGGTGGGGAGGGAGGCTGAGGCCACTACTCAGATCTTTGCACGTCAAACCAAGTGCAGCCCCCTCCCCTCAGCCAGCCAGCATAATCTCTCTCACTTAACCACCTCCCGGACCCTGCCCTGCCACCAACTAAGGGACACTCACCCAAGCAAACATTTTCCCCTGAGATGCAAAAAAGTTAAAATACTGCAAATGCAGCACAGTAGTCAGAAAGGGTGGTGGAGGCCACTTTGTGTGCCAAGTGCAAACATAGTATTCACACACACACACACATCTTGTCATCTTTCACCTCCACAGTTCTTTATCTCCATTCTGCTTCTGCCTCCTTCTCCTCCTTTATCCATGTTCTTGACCTCTGGCTCCGTTTCCCCTCCACTCCATTTTTTAAAATTGTTTTCTCCACTCCACCCCGTCTCACTCTCCACCTCCTCCCTTGTCGCCTCCTACCCACCCACAGATCATGACGATAATGAAAGTTAAAGAGGAAAGCACAAAAGCAGGACTACAGCTGAACGTCAAGAAGACTAAAATAATGACAACAAAAGATTTATGTAACTTTAAAGTTGACAATGAGGACATTGAACTTGTCAAGGATTATCAATACCTGTCAGGCCCAGGATGTGACTCAGGAACCAGACCAACGGCTGTAGTTAATTCGTGTTTTATTAGGGTAATGTCCAAACAAAGACTGCGTTTTCTCATGAAGCAATACAGGGATACAGGTCCTGCGGCATTGGGAGAAAGTTGACAGAGCAAGGGACTTCTTCCCGCCTGTTCTTTAAGAAGGGGCTAAACGGGCGCGCAATCTTTCGCTCCTCCTTAACTGCCCCTCAGGTACTGCCCGCCTTCCCCCCCTTCTCTCCTGTCTTTTCAGCTGTCTGCGTGTGCGCGGTGAGGGGGGAAGCATCACCCCCTCCTCTTCTGAAGTTTCCGATTCCAGGATGGGGGATAGGGGAGGGGCTGATGGTAAACTGCCTCCCCGCTTTTCGGCTGTGAGCAGCCCTCCCTCTTCCCCCTCTTGCTCTGAGCCTGAAAGAGGGGGAGGCGTGAGAATGTCCAGGGAGGGCTCAGGCTCCCCGTTGCTAAGCGACCTTATCACTGGCAATTCCTCTGTTTCGTCTTCGCTCCAAAGGGGGGAAGTTCCTCCCCCTTCCCTCTGCCATCCATCCGAATACTCTTCTCCCAACTCTCCGGGATCCAGCTCCCCGGGATTGGGACCCCAGCTCTGCCTTCCAACACCATCCCCCCTCCCAGGCTGTGCCCCCCTCTCCTTGTCTGGCTTGGGACGGTGGGGAAAACGTTGATGGAAAAGTTTTACCAATTCTGGAGCATGCACATCAGCTGCATCTTCCCATGATCTGTCAGCCACCCCATAGCCTTTCCAGTGAATCAAGTACTGCAGCTTGTGGCGTCTGATCCTGGAATCTAAGATCTCCTCAACTTCAAACTCAAGCTGCTCATTTACCAGGAGTGGAGCTCCGGGAGGTTCCTCCGGCCGTAACTCACTGGGAGGGGCGGCTTTCGTTAAGAGGGATCGATGGAACACAGGATGTATTTTAAACGTGTCAGGCAGCTTCAGTCGGTACGCCACGGGATTGATTTGAGTTTCTATTTCGAAAGGACCCACCCTCTTGTCTTGTAATTTTCTACATTTGCCCGGCATCTGGAGGAAGCGGGTGGACAGCCATACCTGGTCTCCCGGTTGAAGGGGGGGGCCCTCCTTCCTGTGCAGGTCAGCAACTCGCTTGTACTCCGTTTTGGCTTCGTTTAACTGCTGTTTCAGTGTCTGTTGCGCCGCTTGCAATTCCTTAAGGAAGTTCTCAGCTGCCGGTACCAGCATTCCTTCTGAGCTGCTTGGAAAGACTTTAGGATGGAATCCATAATTAGCGAAGAACGGGGTTTGTTGAGTGCTGGAGTGCAGAGAATTGTTGTAGGCGAACTCTGCAAAATGCAAATATGATACCCAGTCAGTCTGTTGATAGGACACATAACTTCGTAAATATCTTTCCAAAACGGCATTCAAGCGTTCCATCTGCCCATCTGTCTGGGGGTGATGGGCGGAGGAGAGTTTTAATTCCGTCTGCAACTGTTTCCACATTGCTCTCCAAAATTTGGCTGTGAACTGAGTTCCTCGGTCTGAGACTACGCTGTTTGGCAATCCATGCAGCCGGTAGACTTCTTTTATGAATAACTTGGCCGTTTCTTTAACCTCTAAGGCCCCTGCACAAGGAAGAAAGTGTGCCATTTTGGTAAGTAGATTCACCACTACTAAGATGGCTGTCATTCCTTGGGACTTGGGTAGATCAGTTATAAAATCCATGGAGAGGTCCTTCCAGGGTTCGTGTGGGACAGGCAACGGTTGTAACAGTCCTGCTGGTGTCCCTGTTTGTGTTTTTGTCCGCAGACAGACAGAGCAGGACTTTACATAACTCTCAATATCCCGACGCATTTTAGGCCACCAGAAGTCCTTGGCCACGTTCTGAATAGTCTTGTAAATCCCAAAGTGTCCCGCTGTGATGGAATCATGACACTGGCGTAGGATTCTGAGCCTTAATTCCCCTTCTGGCACGTATCTGGCGGTTTGGAACCATAACAGTCCATTTCTCCAGTGAAAGGTTACTTCTGAGTCTTGACCTTGTCCCGTCTCCTGCTGATATTTTAGCATGTCTGCATCTTCTTGTTGTGCCTTTTTGAGTTCCTCTTCCCATGAAGGCTGGCATACTCCCAACGTTAATTTCTCTGGCGGGATTACGTACTGAGGCTGGTCCTCGGATTCACTTTCTTTGTATTGTGGCTGTCTGGATAAGGCATCCGCTCTCTGGTTTTTGGCTTGGGCATGGTAAGTAATCTGGAAGTTAAACCTAGTGAAGAACTGGGACCATCTTATCTGTCTCTGGTTCAGCTTTCTGGCTGTTTGGAGGCTTTCAAGATTCTTGTGGTCGGAGCGCACTTCAATTTGATGAGAGGTCCCCTCTAGGTATTGTCTCCAGTTTTCAAAAGAGTCCTTGATGGCCAGCAGCTCCTTCTCCCAAACTGTGTAGTTCTTCTCTGCAGGCTTTAACTTCCGAGAGAAGTACGCACAGGGGTGCAGCTCCTTCCCTTCTTGGTTTAATTGTAGCAGGACCCCCCCGATGGCAAAATCTGAAGCATCTGCTTCCACTACGAAAGGGCGGTTCGGATCAGCAAAGCGCAGAATGGGCTCAGTAGCAAACCTTCTCTTCAGCTCCTCAAAGGCCTCGGTGGCGTCCTCTGTCCATTGAAACTTCTTCCCCCTTAAACAATCAGTCAGAGGAGCTGTTAATTTGGAAAACCCTGGAATGAACTTTCTGTAATAATTGGCAAACCCCAAAAACCGTTGTACATCCTTTTTGGTGACAGGTTGGCCCCAGTCCAATATGCAGCTTACTTTCCCTGGGTCCATCTCCACGCCTTCTGCTGAGATTCGATATCCAAGGAAGTCTAGAGACTTGAGGTCAAATCCACATTTCTCTAATTTAGCATACAGGTGATTTTGTCTCAGTCTCTTCAACACCGTCTTCACATGCTGGTCGTGGTCTTCCTGGTTCTTTGAGAACACCAGGATATCATCTAAGTAACAGATTACATACGTGTCCAACAAGTCTCTAAACACGTCGTTCATGAATTTTTGAAAAATTCCTGGACTTCCACAAAGCCCGAACGGCATGACCAGGTATTCATACAGTCCGTAAGCGGTCAAGAATCCTGTTTTCCATTCATCTCCCTCCTTCATTCTGATCAGATTGTACGCTCCTCTCAAATCCAACTTCGTGAAGATTTTTGCAGAGTGCAGTCGGTCCAGCAACTCTGAGATCAGGGGCAGCGGGTAGCTGTTGGGGATGGTGATCTGGTTCAATGCGCGATAGTCGTTACAGGGTCTGAGTTCCCCCCCTTCTTTTTCACAAACAATAGTGGCGCTCCAGCAGGGGATTGTGAGGGGCGTATGAATCCTCGCCTCAGGTTTTTATCCAGGAATTCCTTCAGGGCCTCCCTCTCATTCTCTGTGAGAGAGTAGATTCTCCCTGATGGGATGCTGGCTCCTGGCACTAGGTCAATCGCACAGTCGTAAGGGCGGTGGGGGGGTAAAGTCTCTGCCTCTTTTTCATCAAACACATCTTTGAATTCTTCATACTTTGGCGGCAGGGTCACTTGCTCGATCTCTTGCACTGCCCCCGCTAAGGTGTTCTTGATTCCTTCAGGTTGACAGTTTTCCTGGCAATACTGTGAGGTGAACCACACCACCGCCTCCTTCCAACTTATTTTGGGTTCATGCTTTGCTAGCCAGGGCATTCCCAGAATCACCTCAAAGTTCGAGAGATCTGACACGTATAGCGAAATGAACTCTTCGTGCCCAGGGATTTGAAGTTTCACTTCCTCTGTGGCTTGTGTCACCCCTCCTGACTTCAGGGGTCTCCCATCGATAGTCTCCACAGCTAGGGGAGCATCCAGTTTCCACCGGGAAATTCCATGACGCTTGACTAACTTTGCATCAATAAAATTTGTGGAGGCTCAACTGTCAATTAAGGCAGTGGAATTAAACACCACTCCTCTGGAAGTTGTAATCCGAATAGGCAAGACCAACACCCCCTTTGAGGGAGGTTGGATCGTTGGGGGGCCTTTATACAACGCTGCCCCCAGTCCACCGGCCTGCACGTGGACCGGGTGTTCTAGTTTCCCGACGGCTCGGCTTTCCCCCCTTTCAGTCCACAGTCTCTGGCCACATGGCCCGGCTTTGAACAATAAAAGCATAAGCGTTCCCGGCGTTGTCTTTCCTTTTCTTCTTCCGACAGTCTTGGCCTAGCCCCTCCCTGTCCCTCAGTTGCATTACCTGCCATCCCTGCAGTGGGAAGGGTCTTGTTGCGGGATGCCGAGGCTGAGTATCTCGGGACCTCCTGCTTCCTTTCCAGGCGCCTTCCTTCCATCCGGTGATCTATCTGTAGGCATAGCCGGATGAGCCCTGGTAGGTCAGCGGGGGGGAGGTCCTGGCCAACTCATCCAGGATTTCAGCATTTAATCCACTCCGGTACATAAACATCAGGGCGGCGTCATTGTAACCAGTTTCCTGGGACAGAATTTTAAAAGCGTTAGTGTACTCGGAAACAGTCCCTTTAGCTTGCTTCAGAGCGCCTAGTTGCCATGCTACTGTTTCAGCCCTTTGCGGGTCTTGAAACATCTCGGTCATCTCCTGTATAAATCCTCTGTACCTTCCTAAGACAGTATCCTTTCTCACGAGATACGGAGTCACCCATTTTGCAGCTTCTCCCTCCAGGAGGCTAATCACGAAAGCTACTTTAGCCCCATCGTCTGGAAATTCCGTGTGCCTGACATCCAGATATAACTCACATTGAGCCATGAAGGTTGCCAACTGATCACTTTGTCCCACGTATTTTGGGGGCAATCCAATGGGAACCTTTACTACGGCAGCTGGAGGGGATGTTTGCATCTGGTCTATCGTGGCCTTCAAGGTTTGATTATCCGTCTTCAGCGCCTTGACTGCTGCTAGCAGGGCTTGAACATCCGTCTGCAAATCAGCTACCTTAGTCCTCAAGAGTTCCACTTCTTCCGTCTCAGAAGTGGGGTTCGTCCCCCCCGCTGCTCCCTTTGACATCTTGTCCCAGTCAAGTGAAGAGAGCGTTGAGGGTGATTTAGGTGGCTCTGTCAAGCTGTCAGGCCCAAGATGTGACTCAGGAACCAGACCAACGGCTGTAGTTAATTCGTGTTTTATTAGGGTAATGTCCAAACAAAGACTGCGTTTTCTCATGAAGCAATACAGGGATACAGGTCCTGCGGCATTGGGAGAAAGTTGACAGAGCAAGGGACTTCTTCCCGCCTGTTCTTTAAGAAGGGGCCAAACGGGCACGCAATCTTTCGCTCCTCCTTAACTGCCCCTCAGGTACTGCCCGCCTTCCCCCCCTTCTCTCCTGTCTTTTCAGCTGTCTGCATGTGCGCGGTGAGGGGGGAAGCATCACCCCCTCCTCTTCTGAAGTTTCCGATTCCAGGATGGGGGATAGGGGAGGGGCTGATGGTAAACTGCCTCCCCGCTTTTCGGCTGTGAGCAGCCCTCCCTCTTCCCCCTCTTGCTCTGAGCCTGAAAGAGGGGGAGGCGTGAGAATGTCCAGGGAGGGCTCAGGCTCCCCGTTGCTAAGCGACCTTATCACTGGCAGTTCCTCTGTTTCATCTTCGCTCCAAAGGGGGGAAGTTCCTCCCCCTTCCCTCTGCCATCCATCCGAATACTCTTCTCCCAACTCTCCGGGATCCAGCTCCCCGGGATTGGGACCCCAGCTCTGCCTTCCGACAGCCATTAACCAAAATGGAGACAATAGTCAAGAAATCAGAAGAAGGCTAGGACTGGGGAGGGCAGCTATGAGAGAACTAGAAAAGGTCCTCAAATCCAAAGATGTATCACTGAACACTAAAGTCAGGATCATTCAGATCATGGTATTCCCGATCTCTATGTACGGATGTAAAAGTTGGACAATGAAAAAAGTGGATAAGAGAAAAATCAACTCATTTGACATGTGGTGTTGGAGAAGAGCTTTGCAGATACCATGGACTGCAAAAAAGACAAATAATTGGGTGTTAGAACAAATTACCATATTACAATTACAATTATACCGGCGTATAAGACGACTGGGCGTATAAGACGACCCCCAACTTTTCCAGTTAAAATATAGAGTTTGGGATATACTCGCCGTATAAGACTACCCCTGCTTAATCAAACAAAAAGCAGAGCTTTGCTTAACTCAAAATTTCTTCTCCCTTTGATAACCACATCTACACAGGTTCCACCTCCATACTCAAAATGAAACTGAGCCTGGAAGTGTACAACAACCCCACACATACCTTGCTAATTCGATTATCAATGCCAGGATTTTATTTTATTTATTTAATTACATTTCTAGACCGCCCTATAGCAGAAAGCTCTCAGGGCGGTGTACAACAAATAAAATCACAATTAAAATATGAGCAAGTGTGGAAAAATATATATATATATAGTACAATTATAAAACATTAATAAAATTGCCATTGAGATTTATAAATTAAGATCATATTAAGTTTAGAATGTTAAATTAAAATATTTAAAAATTTACAAAATTTAAAAAGCCTGGGCGAAAAGGTAAGTTTTTACCTGGCGCCGAAAAGATAACAGAGAAGGCGCCAGGCGTATCTCGTCTGGGAGGGCATTCCATAGTTCGGGGGCCACCACCGAGAAGGCCCTAGATCTAGTTGTTGATCTCCGGGCCTCTTTATGGGTTGGGACCCGGAGAAGGGCCTTCGACGTCGAGCGTAGTGAACGGGTAGGTACATAGCGAGAGAGGCGCTCCATCAGGTATTGCGGTCCAATGCCGTTTAGGGCTTTATAGGTAAGAACCAACACTTTGAATCTGGCCCGGAAACATATTGGTAGCCAGTGCAGCTGCACCAGGACAGGTGTTATATGGTCAAATTTCTTTGTCCCAGTGAGAACTCTGGCCGCAGCATTTTGCACTAGCTGAAGTTTCCGAACCGTCTTCATAGGTAGCCCCACGTAGAGTGCATTACAGTAGTCCAATCTAGAGGTTACCATAGCATGGATAACTGAGGCAAGATGCTCCTTGCTCAGATAGGGTCGTAGTTGGGCTACCAGCCGGAGCCGGTAAAATGCATTCCGTGCCACCGAGGCTACCTGAGCCTCAAGTGACAGGAGCGGATCTAATAAGACCCCCAAACTACGTACCTGTTCCTTTAGGGGGAGTGTAACCCCATCTAGGACAGGTCGAACGTCAACCATCTGGGCAGAGGGTCCTCCCACCAACAGCATCTCAGTCTTGTTAGGATTGAGTTTCAGTTTATTAGCTCTCATCCAGCCCATTATCGCGGCCAGGCAGCGGTCTAGTACATCAACAGCCACACCTGATGAAGATGAAAAGGAGTAGTAGAGCTGCGTATCATCAGCATATTGCTGGAAACGCACTCCAAAACTCCTGATGACCTCACCCAGCGGCTTCATATAGATATTAAAAAGCATGGGGGACAGAACTGAACCCTGCGGGACCCCATATTGGAGTACCCAGGGACTCGAGTAATGTTCCCCCAGCATCACCTTCTGGAGACGATTCCCGAGATAGGAGCAGAGCCACCGCCAAGCAGTGCCTCCCACTCCTAAATCCGTAAGTCGCTCCAGAAGGATACCATGGTCAATGGTATCAAACGCCGCTGAGAGATCAAGGAGAACCAACAGAGTTACACTCCCTCTGTCTTTCTCCCGACAGAGGTCATCATACAGGGCGACCAAGGCCGTTTCTGTACCAAACCCCGGCCGAAAGCCCGATTGAAATGGGTCTAGATAATCAGTTTCATCCAAGACAGCCTGGAGTTGGCGAGCGACCACACGCTCTAGAACCTTGCCCAGGAATGGGACATTTGCTACTGGCCTATAGTTGTCCAAATTATCAGGGTCCAAGGAGGATTTTTTTTAGGAGCGGTCTCACCACCGCCTGTTTCAGGCAGGGTGGGACCACTCCCTCTCGTAAAGAGGCATTAATCACCTCCTTGGCCCAGCCGGCTGTTCCATTCCTGCTAGCTTTTATTAGCCATGAGGGGCAAGGATCCAGAGCAGAAGTGGTCGCCCGCACCTGTCTGTCTTATCGACTACTCTCCTGCTCCCCACACACACACACACACACACCGGGCATCATGAAAGACCCAGTCCTGGGCTCAGAAAGAAAATAAATATCTGGTCCTCTTCAAAGTATTGATAAGCCTCTTGTTTTAATTGAAATAATAATTATAAATTCTTGTTCTTATCACTAATGGGAGTTAATTATATTGCATATGCTGCTGTTGCTTCTATGGCTGTAACGGAGTGAGGTTAAAGATAAGTGAAATGCAAATAGGAAAAAAAAACACAGAAGGCAGTAACACTTTCCTAAATGTAATACCATACCAACCACAACAAGATTCCTATAAGGCAAAAAACTAAGCATCTCACAACCAGTCAGGATTCCTAACCAAACACCAAAAATATGATAAATGAAGAAATATTTATATAAGCATAACTATCAAATATATTTATTATTTACACAAACTGTAAAGATATTTATAGTGCAATCCTAAATTTATTTATTCAGAAGCAAGTCCCAGCGTATTCAATGGGGCTTACTCAAACAGGGACAGAAATGCAACCTCAAGTGATAAGCAACTTCATTCACACAACCCAAAATTCCGAATCATGCCACTTTACACTGTTTTGCAACTGTTTATACTTGTTTTTATGGTTATTGGATTTTAAATGGCTTTATTTCTTGTTGTGAGCTGCCTTGGTTTGCAACCCTACCTCACAGGGGTGTTGGAAAGACTCCATATACACACGCACACACTGCAGATGTATAAATACATACAGCCCATATAATAGTTTATTGTCAAACCAATTGGTCATTGCAGAAAAATCAGTATTAGTTTTTTAAAAATCAGTATTAGTTTCCTACAGAATAAAAACTGCAATACCTAAGTAAGCCCTGCCTACTTGCTTAAAATAGGACGGGGGGGGCAGAAAGAGAACACAAACACAATTCTTTTTTACATTCACTCCAAAGTCCCATTGATTTTCAGCACATTCATAATCATGTCTACTCAAAAGTAATTCCTACTGAATTCAATAGGATTTACTCTGGACATATGGGATTAGCACTGTTTTTACCCCCAAAAGCAACTATTGGGGAGGTTTTCAAAACACTGCCCAGGATCTGACTCCTACACACAACAGGGGGAAAAACTGAAATGTATACTGAAATGAGATTTTCAGATAAACAGGAGGGGAAACCACAATTTTCTGGCCTCGCAATGAGGTTTTGCAGACACTGCCACCAAACAAACACTTCACTGATTCGCTGAAATCCTGAACGGGCGGGGTTAAAGCTACGAAGTGCTATACAGTAGTTTAAAAAAAGATTTAACCGGGGGGGTGCCTGACGTTTTTATATATATCTCGAGAACCGCACCACCTAGAAACTTAATTTTTTTTTTAAATGAAAGCTGAGAATCCGGGCCACATAAGGGGCTAGCCGGGCACTGGGTGGCATGCTTAGAATCTGGGTAAAACCCGGCTATCCGGGCAATATGGCAACCCTAATAAGACGACACCCGGCGTATAAGATGACCCCCGACTTTGGAGAAGATTTTCCAGGGTTAAAAAGTCGTCTTATATGCCGGAATATACGGTAAACCAGAACTGTCACTAGAAGCTAAAATGATGAAATGAGGTTATCTTACTTTGGACACATCATAAGAATGTTGGAAGTGGGGCAAGAGCAACTCCTGTTTTGTTCTTTTGTTTGTGCTCCAGGAGGGAGATAGAGCTAGGGTCCTCCAAATGGATAGGCTTGTTTACCTTTACCTGTGATGCTCTGACTGACTTCCTTCTGTCGCTAGACTGTGACGCCTTTAGGGAAGCTTACCTGCCCCTTCTCCTTCTGCCCTTTCCACTTCCTTCCTTCTCTGTCTCTGCTCTCTCTCCTAGCATGGGGCTAACTCCCACACCTGGGCGTTACGCCTCCAACTTAGCTAGTTAGTTAGAACTAGGTATGCCTTTCTATCTACTATGTATTTCTATAAATAAACTAGCTTTTCTTATTTTACTAAGTCTCAAGTCTCAGTGATGCTGATGCAGGGTAAAAGCCTGCTTTCTTAGGTAAACGCACACACACGCTGGCACACTCGCATTTCAACATCTGCTGTTACTCTGCTGCTGCTGCTGCTGTGTTGTTTTAAACTAAATTAAGCACACAAACACACACAGCGCAACAGAGAAGACCTGATTCACTAGAAAAGACAATAATGCTGGGAAAAACAGAAGGGAGTAGAAAAAGAGGAAGGCCAAACAAGAGATGGATTGATTCCAAAGGAAGCCACAGACCTGAACTTACAAG
This sequence comes from Rhineura floridana, assembly GCF_030035675.1. Lineage (NCBI taxonomy): Eukaryota > Metazoa > Chordata > Lepidosauria > Squamata > Rhineuridae > Rhineura > Rhineura floridana. The sequence goes on from NC_084486.1 coordinate 151,532,001, forward strand.
ATCTGAACTGGGTGGTTCATGAAGGATGCTATTGGAGGGCTCTGATTCATAGGGTCGCCATCAGTCGTAATCGACTTGAAGGCACATAACAACAATGGTTTGCAACAGGAGTAAACATTCAGTTGTACATGGTAATACTGGAATGTAGCTCAGCCAGTGCAGATCATAATTCTTGGACGGCTCTTGTTTCTGCCTATCTGTACTTGTCATCAGAAGAAAGTTGCTTGATGTCTAGACCCACTGTTGTTGCCACCTTTATGGACTGCACTGTGGAATTTTGGCTCCATAACTGCACTGACTTTTCCCGACCACCACCCTGATCACAAACAAGGGCTGCTAGCTGTTTCTATAACCAGTTTTGATTCTTATATTCAAGGACATAACAGTCAAAATGTCTGATGTTTCTGCATTAGATAGGCAGCCTAAATGAAAATTAACTCTGTGTGTGAGGACATGCATGCATGCATATGTACAGCCAATGTGTCATATTTGTTCTTTTTTATAGTTTAAATTTAGGACCAATTTCTTGGGGTTATGGAGGGGTGAAGAGTGTTGTGAACTTTTGATCCTCATCATGCAACCCAATTGTCTTTTGCTACTATTTAAAAATCAATATACAGACGGGGGGGGAGAGGCATTTAAAATATTTTGAATAAGCAACAAATACAGAATATTTTCCAGGCCAACCCCAGGAGCTGATGGCACAAGCTCCCTGGCCTAGGCTTCTTCACTTCTGCCTTCCCCTCACTTCCTGCATGGTAGGCATTGAGAGATATTTGCAGAAGTGATAGTGCTCTAAGATATGTAGAAGAACTCATTTATTATCTGTGAGTTACATTTACACACTCATTTCTGAATTGGTTTTGATGAAGCAAAGGAACAGAATGTAATCTGGAGATCCCGTCCAACAACTCTGTAATACATTCTTCTTAGCTTCAGCTTGAAAAGAATATTTGCATTTCCAATCTATTTTTTGGCTTCTACATGAAGGCACTTTCAGACTGCCAGTAGTTTTGGGTGGGACTCAGTCACATACCAGCAAACTCAGGTTATACAATTGTAGTTGATGAGGGGGTCTTGCGCCACAAACCTTCCACTGAAGATCAGATTTTTTTGCAATGAGAAAAGTAACAGGAAAATGCACTGGAAAGGGACAAGGCTTGTTTTAATGCAATGTCATCAAATCTCCCTGCAAACAAATCGGGTTGAATGCTCAATAAACAAATCTTCTGGAAGTTCCTTGAGTCTTTTTTGCATATCTTTTATTAATATTGCTCTATTTCATATATATATTTGTTTACTTTTTGTTTCTTATGTACTATCATAATTTCTACCAATACAATGACTCACTCTTGTACTATTGACTTTGTCTATTCTTGCATAATTTGGAGACCCTTTCCTCTGTGCTGAGGGGACAGGCAACTACACGCAGGGAGGGAAGATGCAACGACAAGCAGGGAGGGAAGAGGCAACGACACCCAGGGAGGGAAGATGCAATGACAGGCAGGGAGGGGAGAGGCAGCCAGCGAGAGGCATGAGAGGAGAGGAGGCGGCAGGCAGGAAGGGGGTGGCAGGACAAGCAGTGGAGGCACATGCACGCGCACGTGCACACACCATCACCACTCACCTCAGTTCTTCACCTCCATTCTGCTTCTGTGGTCTGGCTCTCCACTTCCTCCCTCATGCTTCCTAACACAGAGCATGAGGGAAGAGCAACACTGCGCAGAAGTGCAGTGTGAGGCACATTCTTTTGTCCACCAATCACAGGAGCAGACTTCCCCTTTCCCTCCCAAGTAACGGTAAATGGAACGTTGGAAACGTTACAGCTGAAAAGTAATTAAATTATCACTCGTTCTGTTACAAGCAAAATGTAACGAAGTTACCCTCTCATTATGCAAAAAAGTAGCGAACTACAAGTAACTTGTTATTTCTAACGAGTTACTTCCAAGCTCTGATTTAAACTGGACATGGACTGGACAGCCTTCAAACAGAGGACTATAAATTAGGGGACATGGCGAGCCTAGCTTGGTAGCCAAAAGACAGTAGGGTGTGGAAAACCTGGAGAGCCTTGCTAGGAAGAGCATCACAACAGAGCAGGCTGTTTCCCCTGTCAGCGACCCATCCCAATTCACAAGGCAGAGAAACAAGAAAGAGGAAAATGTAGATTTAACCTATTTTGGTGCTTTTATTTTCCCTGGCTGCCACTTTGTTGGTGCCATATTTTCTGTCTGCTTCCAAATGGGATTAATCCTTTTCTGGTTTAGACACATGGATAATCCCACCCAGTCAGGGATCCTGTAACAAATGAGATGACACCACATCCGCATTTCATAGCCAATGTACTCTGACTGTGTGATGACATCACTGGAGGCAAATGAAGGCAAATGAAGGTGAGGGCCATTTGAAAGAAAAAAGTGAATATTCTCACCAAATAGTTGCAGAAAAGGGGGGGGCTTTTTCAGCAGGGTCAAGATTTTCCACCTAAGCAGGGGTCTTAGCACAGCCCTGTTAGGGAGTAAGTCCCAATAAATTCAGTGGGGCTTACTTCTGAGTAGACCTGCCTGGGACTGTGCCAGAAGTGCCTTTTTGGCCTCTCCTAGCTTCTCTTCTTCTCTTCCTGCCTCTGTCCATCCATAAGGGTAGGGACATTTTTAATACAGCAGCCTGGCCTGCATGGAAAGCACAAGTACCATCAACATCATAGAAAGGCACAGGATGTGGAGGGGGGAGGTCAGGGAGAGATGGGGGTTAGGGTTTGTTTTTGTGTTGATGCTTTTGTGAATATTATTTTATAAATGCTTAATACACAAAGTAGGCAGATAAAGGAAAACACACTTGAGAAGGACCATAGCTCGGTGGCAGAGCACAAGCTGCTTTACATGCAAAGGTCCTGGATTCAAATCCTGGCATCTCCAGGTAGAGCAGAGAGAGAGACTCCCTATCTGTGACCCCAAAAAGCCACTGCTGCTCAGAGTGGACAAAACTCAGCTAGATGGACTGATGGTCTAACTTAGAATAAGGCAGCGTCCCCGACTCCTATGTCAGTCACTCAGAAACACAAACACAATCAATCAATCAATTTACATTTTTCTTATAAGAGATTCTCGTTTCTCAGCTGTATATGTAAGAAACAGTTGTCCATTTTCCTATATCTGCCATGTTTGTTTTCTTCTGCCCTTAAGGGGTGGGGGGAGAGATTTGATTCATTTCACATTTGAAGCCAAATCTATCAAATCTACACTTCCCCAAACAGTATGAGACCTGAAACGCAGCCATCCTTTGAGATGTGCACTGATACGAATTTTGCAATGCAGTTCGCCTACCAAACAATGTTTACAATGTTTACAAAGATGTGTAAGTTAGGGGAAAGTGTGCATAAAAATAACTACTTGTGAAAAATAACATGCAAATATACTAGGAGAAACTGCCAATCAATGGCAATTAACCCTGACTACTAAATTAAGCCTCCTTGCTCAGAAGCAGAGTGCCACTGTATACCAAATGTTGGCAAAAGAAACAACAGTTAAGGGTAGATTTCTCCAGTCCTGTTTGGAACAGTTATTTCAATTTGCTGCTGCTGCTCGCCCCAGGTGCCATCTGGGACGAAGTGTGGGATGTACATTTAATCATACATAAAGCAATACATTTACTTACTTATTTAGATTTCTTACCTGTCCTATACCACAAGGTCCCAGGGTGGGTTACAACAACGGTTCAGTTCGAGGACGTGGACAAGGTGCTTGGACAGGTACGTGCAACCACTTCGGTACTAGATCCTTGCCCCTCTTGGCTAATAAAAACTGGCAAGGAGGGAACAGTTGGCTGGGCCAGGGAAGTGATAAATGCCTCCTTGCGAGAGGGAGTGGTCCCTGGCTGTCTGAAGGAGGCAGCAGTGAGACCACTCTTGAAAAAGCCTTCCCTGGACCCAGAGGATTTCAGCAGCTACAGACCAGTGGCAAATGTTCCATATCTCGGCAAGATCTTGGAACGAGTGGTTGCTGACCAGTTCCAGGCGCTATTGGATGAAACTGATTATCTAGATCCATTTCAATCGGGTTTCAGGCCCGGTTTCGGCACTGAGACTGCCTTGGTCGCCCTGTTTGATGACCTATGTCGGGAGAGAGACAGAGGGAGTGTAACTCTGTTGATTCTCCTTGACCTCTCAGCGGCTTTTGATACCATCGACCATGGTATCCTTCTGGAGAGGCTTGCGGAGTTGGGAGTTGGAGGCACTGCGTGGCAGTGGTTCCGCTCCTACTTGGCAGGCCGTCTCCAGAAGATAGTGCTTGGGGAACATTGCTCGACACCGTGGGTACTCCAATGTGGGGTCCCGCAGGGTTCGGTTTTGTCTCCCATGCTTTTTAACATCGATATGAAGCCGTTGGGTGCGGTCATCAGGAGTTTTGGAGTGCGTTGTCACCAGTACGCTGATGACACGCAGCTCTACTTCTCCTTTTCATCTTCCTCAGGTGAGGCGGTCAATGTGCTGAACCGTTGTCTGGACGCGACAATGGGCTGGATGAGAACTAACAAACTGAGACTCAATCCTGATAAGACTGAGATGCTGTTGGTGGATGGTTTTTCCAATCAGATGGTGGATACATATCCTGTCCTGGATGGGGTTACACTCCCCCTAAAGGAACATGTTCGTAGTCTGGGAGTCGTTCTAGACTCTTCCCTGTCACTTGAGGCTCATGTAGCCTCGGTGGCACGGAATGCGTTCTACCAACTTCAATTGGTAGCCCAGCTACGTCCCTACCTGAGTAAGGAGGATCTTACATCAGTAGTACATGCTCTGGTAACCTCACGTTTGGATTACTGTAATGCGCTCTACGTAGGGCTACCTCTGAAGACGGTTCGGAAGCTACAGCTGGTGCAAAATGCGGCAGCCAGACTGCTAACAAGAACGAAGCGGTCTGACCATATAACACCTGTTTTGGCCCGCTTGCACTGGCTTCCAATACGCTTCCGGGCCAAATTCAAAGTGTTGGTATTAACCTATAAAGCCTTATACGGCGCGGGACCTCAATATCTGTCGGAACGCCTCTCCAGCTATGAACCGGCTCGTACACTACGGTCTGCTACGAAGGCCCTCCTCCGGGTCCCGACTCATAGGGAGGCCCGGAGGGCAGTGACAAGATCAAGGGCCTTCTCAGTGGTGGCCCCCGAACTATGGAATAGTCTCCCCGAGGAGGTTCGCCTGGCGCCGACACTATCATCCTTTCGGCGCCAGGTTAAAACCTTTCTCTACTCCGAGGCATTTTAATTTTTTGTTAATGATTGTAATGTTTGTAATTTGATTTTAGCCTTTGCTGTTTTTAGATTGTGAAATTTGATTTTAGACTGATGTTTTTGTATTATATTGTATTTTATTGTATCTATGTTCACCGCCCTGAGAGCTATTGCTAGTCGGGCGGTATATAAGTTTTAAAAATAAACAAATAAATAAATAAAATAAAATAAAATAAAATAAAGTAAAAGCAGAACAAATAAAAATACAAGCATAAAACAAATCAGCTGCAACCATAAAACAAGTGTAAAAACAATTAAGACAGTTCGGTATATAAAAAAATACAAACGTTTTAAAACAATTCCACATATAAAAACTGTTAAAAATAGTTCCAATATGGATGCAAACTGGGATGAAGATCTCCACATAAAAGGCTTGTTGAAAGAAGCAAGTCATCAATAGCCACCAAAAACACAACAGAGATGGCACATGTCTGATATGTAATGGGAGGGAGATCCCAAAGGAAGGTGCTACCACACTAAAGGCCTTGTTCCTATAGCGTATGGAAAGGATCTCTTGACAAGATGCTATCTACAGGAAGTGCTGTACTGCAGAGTGCAATGATGGGTTGGGTATACAGTGCTGTGAAAAAGTATTTTCCCCCTGTCTGGTTTTCTGCATGGTGGCATATTTTTGGCACTGAATGTTATCAGATCTTGAAACAAACCTAATATTAGGGAAAAGGGAACCTGAGTGAACAAATAACACAAAATTTTGATACTTATTTCATTTATTTATTAGAGAAAGTTAAGCAACACCCAATACCCCGTGTGAAAAAGTAATTGCCCTCTTAGGCTCAAATCCTGGTTACGTCACCTTTAGCAGCAATGACTGCAACCAAACACTTCCTTGTAGTTCCTGATCAATCTCTCACAGCTCTGTGGTGGAATTTCAGCCCACTCTTCCGTGCAGAACTGCTTTAACTCAGTAACATTTGTGAGCCAGACATAAAGGGGCCCATGTTGTCTAAAAAGTTCCATCTTTGACTCATCTGTCCATAGAAAATTGTTTGCCAAAAAGCACCTGGACGATCGTCAAGAGTTCTGGAACAATGGATGGAACTTTTCGGACAACATAGGCCCCGTTATGTCTGGCGAAAACCAAACACTGCATTCCACATGAAGAACCTCATGCCAACATTCAAGCATGGTGGTGGCAGAGTCATGGTTTGGGGATGCTTTGCTGCATCAGGACCTGGACGACTTGCCATCATTGAAGGAACCATGAATTCTGCTTTGTCTGAGAGAATTCTACAGCAGAATGCCAGGCCATCTGTCCGTCAGCTGAAGCTGAAGCGCGGCTGAGTCATGCAGCAAGACAATGATCCGAAACACACAAGCAAGTCTACATCAGAATGGTTGAGGAACAAGAAAGTTAAAGTTTTGGAATGGCCTAGTCAAAGTCCAGACCTAAACTCCATTGAGATGTTGTGGCAGGACCTGAAAGGAAAGAAGCAGTTCATGCTTGAAAACCTACAAATGTCACTGAGTTAAAGCAGTTCTGCATGGAAGTCGTTGTTATGTGCCTTTAAGTCTAGTACGACTTTTGGTGACCCTATGAATCAGCGACCTCCAATACCATCTGTCATGAACCATCCACCCAATCAGAAGATCCACCCAATCAGGGATCCTATCGCAAATGAGATTATACCACTTCTGCATTCAAGCCCTATTTGTGGATATCCCAGATGCACCTGGCTGGCCATGGCTGGAAGCAAAATGCAGGACTAGATGGGCCCACCTGATCCAGCAGGTTCTCCTTGCGTTCCTAATGCCAGTGAACCGAATTCCTCGTGCACTGAAGAGTCATACATTTTTGCAGGCTTGTTCTTGCATGTGCTCTTGTTTCTCTTAGTGGCCTGAACTATTTGGAAAGCTACTCTGCAAGGAGAAAATAAAGTTTGGAATAACTCACATCACAACTGCAATCTCCAAGAGGCTTTTGTGAAGGGATCAAATGTTGTGCTTTCTTGTTTCCACTTACCCAATCTTCTTACCAGCCTGCCCTCTGCTGGCTACAGAAAGGTAATGCAGTTACCCCATGCCATAACTAGGGGTGGAGAAATCTATCCATTTCCATTTCCATTTCTTTCAGTTCCTCATTTTCCAACCATACATTCTGTTCATCACATTTCTTCAGCAGTTGGCAATTTATTTATTTTTAAAATGCTCATGAAAATTTGCAGGTCTTTAGTGTTAATTTCTCCTAATATACACATTTTTTGCATGCAATATTGCCTAATATACACATTTTTAAGAAGCAATTTCCCTTATCATGAGTTTTTGTTATTTTCATGAATATATATTTTAATGGAAACTTTCCCCAAATATATGCCTTTCTGTGCACATTTTGTGGTGGGAGAATTAGGTCAGACTGAAAAAGTGCTAATTTTAAAGGGTTGTTGTTGTTATGTGCCTTCAAGTCGACTATGACTTATGGCGACCCTATGAATCAGCGACCTTCAGTAGCATCTGTTGTGAACCACCCTGTTCAGATCTCGTAAATTCAGGTCTGTGGCTTCCTTGATGGAATCAATCCATCTCTTGTTTGACCTTCCTCTTTTTCTACTCCCTTCTGTTTTTCCCAGCATTATTGTCTTTTCTAGTGAATCCTGTCTTCTCATGATGAGTCCAAAGTATGATAACCTCAGTTTGATCATTTTAGCTTCTAGTGACAGTTCTGGTTTAATGTGTTCTTTGTTGTTGTTATGTGCCTTCAAGTCAACTACGACTTATGGCAACCCTATGAATCAGCGACCTCCAAGAGCATCTGTCGTGAACCACCCTGTTCAGATCTTGTAAGTTCAGGTCTGTGGTTTCCTTGATGGAACCAATCCATCTCTTCCTCTTTTTCTACTCCCTTCTGTAGCTATGTTTTAGTTCCTGTATTGCAGTGGGGACCCTGCAGTTCTCCAGAAATTGTCAAACTCCAACTCCCATCAGTCCCAGGCAGCATGGCCCAGTGGTCAGGGACGATGAGGATTGCAGTCCAGAAACATCTAGAGGGTGAAAAGTTACACACACAGTATTGTTTCAGGAAGTGTGAATTAGATGGATTGGTTTTAAAAGGTGAACTGAACCAAATTTCTCTCCGCCACCGCCCAGCTGGTTGTGATGTGTTTTTGACAACCTTTCAACCATGCTAACAACTTCTCATAGAGACAGAGGATGGCTCAGGTTGTCAGATGGGATCATGATAGGGCTTGAGCACTTTTCTGATGGCCCTCTTTTGAAGAATGTAAAAAGTCTCCTTGTATGGGGGGGGGGAAGTTTTTGTAAAGAAAATAAGGTGCCAGTATTCATATCTTCATAAAAGTGCCATGGGTGCCAGCACAAAATGATTGTCAATGGAAGCCCAAAAAGAGGTGATGATTCTCCATACCAGGAATGTAAAGATCTGTCAGTTCTGATTCTCTCCATTTCTAATTTTTTTCCAATTTGCTTCTCCAGAATTCTGCAGCAATTTGCAATTAAAAAAAAAATCCTCATGAAAATTTCCCAGCATTTTTGTGCAAATTTCTTCTAATAAACACATTTTTGTAGGCAGTTTTGACTAATACACACATTTTTGCAAGCAATCTCTCATCACATAATGCATTTTTGTATGTTACCTTCACATATATTCATCTTTATCCACACTTTCCCCTAAAATATGCATTTTTGTAAACATGACTTATTTGGCGAACTGCATGGCAAACTTCAAATAAGTGAATTTTGAAGGATGGCTGTGTTCTGGTTCTCATAATGTTTTGGAAAGTGTGAATTTGATAGATTCAGCACGAAATGCAAACTGAATTGAATTTCTTACCCATCTCTAGTGAGCACCATCACAAAAAAGCACTGAGACGAGCCCTATATCTGGATCAGGCCAGAGACCCATCTAGCTACCATCATATGCTGGACCCCACAATTTGTATTTTCGAAGAGAAGCCCACTGACCCCTGACCTCCATGTGAGGCACCATTATGAGAGCTCAGGGGAAGAGACCTATTGGGCTGCAAGGCCATTCTTGGCAGCAAAGCACGACCATTTGCCAAATTCAGTCACACCACTGGGTGGACCATGAGTGCTGTGGAAGATTGCACTTGTTCAGGAGCACACTGTTTCTCATGTAAGAATGCATCTTTTTCTGTTCTGTCTTGTATTTACTGCATGCAGTGCTGTTTCTGTTCCACTGCGGTTCCTATTCCTCCAAAACCTACATTATTTGTCTCACTGTTCACTGTGGAGAATAATGTAATTTACATAATTTGTGAAAATTACATAATTAGGTCGCTGATTCATAGGGTTGCCATAAGTCGCAGTTGACTTGGAGGCACATAACAACAACAACGAACCTGTGGTCATTAGATTATTCCACCCCATTTATTTCAATGCAAAGGAAATCCAATGCAAATGAGGGAGAAATGTAATCCAGTACGTTATCTCTTGTGGACTGAGGGCCCGTCCATACAACTGTATAATCTGTAATGTTATCACTTTACGTCCTAATTAATTCACCATCATCCATATGACATTACAAGCTAATACGGATTGTCACATTCACAAATCTGCGTTAGAAATACCACCCAAACCCCAATATGCTTTCCTAAACTGATAATCAATCACATTAACGTCCGTGGGCTCTGACGCAATCCTGCGGACTTTCCTGCAATAGGAAGTCCATGGGCTCTGTCATTTGCTAAGCCCCCTGTCTCCTTCCCACCTAATAGCACATCCACAAACATGCACATGGATAGGAATAAAAAGAACAGATATAGGTTTCTGCATTCTTCCAAAAAAAGTGCGCGAAAAGGAAATTACTGTTATGGATGAATCACTGAAAAGGGGTGGGCTTAGGGGAGTGGCCAATGCTAAAGCAATTTAGAACAAAAAAAAAGCATACATGTATGGATGCTTGAAAATAGAGTTTTCACAATAATCCGACCACAAGCAGGACATGCATGGATCTCGAAGCCACCAACTGAATATGGAAAGCACCGCTTTTGTGGTTCATAGATCATTGAATAGTGGAGTTGGAAGGGGCCTATAAGGCCATTAAGTTCAATACAGAAATCCAAATCAAAGTATTCCTGACAGATGGCTGTCCAGCTGCCTCTTGAATGCCTCCAGTTTCAGAGAGCCCACTACCTCTCTAGGTAATTGGTTCCATTGTCTTATGGCTCTAACAGCTAGGAAGTTTTTCCTGATGTTCAGTCGAAATCTGGCTTCCTGCAACTTCAGTCCATCATTCCGTGTCCTGCACTGTGGGACGATCGAGAAGAGATCCCGGCCCTCCTCTGTGTGACAACCTTTCATGTACTTGAAGAGTGCTGTCATATCTCCCCTCAGTCTTCTCTTCTCCAGGCTAAACATGCCCAGTTCTTTCAGTCTCTCCTCATTGGGTTTTGTTTCCAGTCCCCTGATCATCCTTGTTGCCCTCCTCTGAACCTGTTCCAGTTTGTCTGCATCCTTCTTGAAGTGTGGAGACCAGAACTGGATGCAGTACTCAAGATGAGGCCTAATCAATGCAGAATAGAGGGGAACTACTACTTCACGCGATTTGGAAACTATACTTCTGTTAATGCAGCCTAATATAGCATTTGCCTTTTTTTGCAGTCACATCACACTGTTGGCTCATATTCAGCTTGTGATAAATGACAATTCCAAGATCCTTCTCATATGTCGTATTGCTGAGCCAAGTATCCCCCATCTTATAACTGTGCCTTGGTTTCATTTTCCTAGGTGTAGAACTTTGCACTTCTCCCTGTTGAATTTCATTCTGTTGTTTTCAGCCCAATGCTCCGGCCCATCAAGGTCCCTTTGAATTTTGTTTCTGTCTTCCAAGTACTAGCTGTGCCCTCCAATTTTGTATCATCTGCAAATTTGATAAGCATGCTCTGTACCTCCTCATCCAAGTTGTTAATAAAAATGTTGAAGAGCACTGGGCCCAGGACCAAGCCCTCTGGTACTCCACTCGTTACTTCCGCCCAGTTTGAGAAGGAACCATTGATAAACACTCTTTGAATACGATTCTGGAGCCAACTGTGGATCCTCCTGATAGTTGTTCCATCCAGCCCACATTTAGCTAGTTTGCTAATCAGAATATCATGGGGCACTTTGTCAAAAGCTTTGCTGAAGTCGAGTTATATTATGTCCACAGCATTCCCAAAGTCTACAAGGGAGGTTACCCGATCAAAAGCAAGATAAGATTAGTTTGGCAGGATTTGTTCTTCTTAAATCTTAGTAATCACTGCATTGTTTTCAGGGTGCTTAGAGATCGACTGCTTTATAATCTGCTCCAGAGTTTTTCCAGGGATTGATGTTAGGCTGACTGGTCTGTAGGTCCTTGGTTCCTCCTTTTTGCCCTTTTTGAAGATAGGGACAACATTAGCTCTCCTCCAGTCATCCGGCACTTCACCAGTCCTCCATAATTTCGCAAAGATAATAGACAGCAGTTCTGAGAGTTCTTCAACCAGTTCCTTCAATACTCTAGGATGCAGTTTATCAGGCCCCACCTATTTGAACTCATTCAAAGTGATTAGGTATTCCTTGACCATTTGTCTATCAATCTCAAGCTCCAGTCCTGCCCCTTCTACTTCATGTTTCCTGGGAGGGTCACAGACCCTTTTTTGGGAGAAGACTGAGCTAAAGTAGGAATTGAGCACTTCTGCCTTTTCTTTGTCACCTGTTATCATTTTGCCATCCTCATTGAGTAGCTGTGCAACCATTTCTTTTCTCTGTCTTTTACTATGGATGTACCTGAAGAAAGCTTTTGGCGTCTCTCGCTAACCTCAGCTCATTCTCAGCTTTGGCCTTCCTGTCGCCATCCCTGCAATTCCGTGATACCTGCCTGTACTCTTCCTTTGTGGCCTGGCCTTCCTTCCACTTCCTGTATGTGTCCTTTTTTGTTTTCAGGTCATCTCTAAGCTGTATGTGAAGCCACATTGGCTTCTACTGTTTCCCCCCTTTTTTCCTTGTTGGAATTGCTTGCCTTGTGCTTTTAGAATTTTCTTTTTTAGAAACTCCAACCCATCTTGGACTTGGTTAGGTATGGATGGGCCCTGAAAGCAACAACAATAGCAAAGTACTTATTGTATTTACTGGATTGATTTCCATTTCAGACATGGAATGAATAAGCTAACATTGGCAATTTCTGCTCCTATTTTTTGGTTTTGTCAAAACTCTCTGACATCCCTAATTCCTTCATTACCTCCTATATTCCAGCTACTAGCCATGATAGCAATGCTCTGCCTCCATGGCCTCAGAAAGAAAGCCTGCTTCCAAATAACAGTTGCTGGAAACCGGGAGAGGTGGGAGGGAAACAGTGCACTTGCACTCAAGTCCTGCTTGCAGGCTTCCTGTTGGGGCCGATCTAGACAGGCCACTGGCCTGATCTAGGAGGCCCTTCCTATGTTCTTAACTTTAGGCCTGGCACTGAATTTGCAGGAAGAACCTTGCGAAGCTCTGGTTCAAATTACATCCTGGAAGACCAGTGGTTTTTTCAAGTGTGGTCTTCGTGCATTTGCTAAACGATTTGCTAATACCTCTTTAACTAGACAGCTGGAGTAACTTGATTTGTTGTAAGTTAAGAGACATTTTGAGCTGTCAGTGTTGCGCTCTTCCGCTGTTTTCAGACTGCTGCCTCCCCTGCCCCCTGCTGATGCCAACTTTACAAAACGTAAGGGTCCATCATTAATGACCCCTCGATTATCTTGTCAAATGGGTAATTAAATGCCTCAAAAATTCATTATGGACTTGCTGTATTAAGAGGAACATAATTAAAGAATGTTTGCTTATGTGAGCTGCAGTTTATTACCTGTGCGCTGATTTATCTCTGAGGCAATTTATTAAATGTCCGTGGCAGCTTCGTTTGGATCAATGGAGGCCCGAGAGTCAATAACCACCTTATTAGAGCCAAATGAGCCCCTTAATTGGGAGAAAGGAAATAAATGTCTCTCTGACTCTTGAGCATACTTCTACAGAGTGTCGAGGGTTTGCACATATGCTGACAAAAACAGGCCCTTGCTAGGATTGCCAAATTGAGACTCTGAGAGAGCTCCTGTACACCATGGAAGAGAATTCTGCCAAATGCAGCATTCCTCATCACTGTTGTGTGCTGTAAGGAGAAAGTGGTGCAGTGAAGTGATTGTAGACTCTGGGCTTCTCAAGTTGCATCCAACACAGTTATCATCACAGGAGGCATTCAAGAGGCAGCTGGACAGCCATCTGTTGGGAATGCTTTAATTTGGATTCCTGCATTGAGCAGGGGGTTGGACTTGATGGCCTTAGAGGCCCCTTCCAACTCTACGATTCTGTGATTCTACGATCATCTGAGGGAGGTGAATTCTGCTCCTGCCATGGAACTATCCCTCCCTCTCCTCTCCCTTTTGACCACCCCATTCCAGAGTAGATTTAGAAATGGCTGCCTTCAAGTCAATTCCAACTAATGGTGACCCTATGAATAGGGTTTTCATGGTAAGTGGTATTCAGAGGGGGTTTCCCATTGCCTTCATCTGAGGCTGAGAGGCAGTGACTGGCCCAAAGTCACCACGTGAGCTTCATGGCTGTGTGGGGATTCGAACCCTGGTCTCCCAGGTCATAGTCCAACACTCTAACCACTACACCACACTGGCTCTCCAGAGTCGATTTAGGGGTGTACAGATCAGGTGCTGGGGGAAGACAGGGAGAGGAAGTTCTCCTGCATAAGCAGAAGTCACTCCACTCGGGCAATGGCTTGCTTGGATTCAACCCAGTGTTCGTACCCCCAATGTGTATCACATCATTTATTTCAAAATGTGGGATGGGCCCCTCCAGCAGGGGCCCTGGGGTTCTGCCTCGACAGCACCTGTGGGATGTATCTCTCTTGTCTAACTCTTAATATTTCACCAGTGATTTGAACCAGGGCTGCACCAAAGGGGAGGGGGGTTCCCCTCCCCCCAAAGTACCAGCAAGTCTCCTGAGCTCCACAGATCTCAGTGGCATAAGCTGAATGTTCTGTGTGAATGTTGGTGTCCGTGCATGTATCATGGCTTATGTTTGAAAATGCTGGCTTTGATGGGGGGGGGGAATTGCCTGTGTGTGTGTGTGGGAAGGGGGGCATGGAATGAAAATTATGAAAAATGACTAATGAAAAGGCTGAAACTTTGTCCGATTCCCAACGTGAAAGATTAAGGGGACATTTTCTCTTCCTTGAAGTTTGGAATGACCTTAAAGGAATCTTTTGAAAACTTTCCAGAGCCAATTCTTTTCTTGCTTTCCCTTTTTAAAAACGCATTTCAAACAGTTTGCCTTTTTCTCCTTTCAAAACTTTAAAGAGGTTCCCAGAGGGAAATTAGGCACAGCCGCATGGAGGTTCCTGCCCCCCTTCTTCCTTTCCCCCTTTTTTTCTCAGCGAGGAGAGCATAAACAATCAAAAAGAGAAAGCAAGTTAAGAAAAAATGTTTCTTGGAAATGGTTGATGGGTGAATCATTTGGCTGTGGCGGTGAGCCTTTCTTTTTTGGGAGAAAAGGCGAGGATAGGGAAATGTTGGAGGAAACCTGGAAATTGATAGACACCCAGCTCTGAACAGCCTCTTGCAGCCACCCCCTTGCTCTGCCTGGGTCACACTTTTCTTTTTTTCCCTTCTCCACCTTCCCCCCAAGAGAATGGCATCAGCTTGGGGCTGAATTTTGCACTGTCCATTTGAGAGCACCCACAATGCCAACCTAGGACAGGCATCCCAGCTTGCTCTGGAAATAGGGCCAGGTCAAGATTTGCACAGTAATCATCATCATCATCATCCTGTTTGACTGTTCAGAGGGTGTGAAGGTTTCAGAAAAGTACTTTCCAATTTTCCAGCGAATTCAAGAAAATACTAATTATCTACACATTTATGAGTGGGAAGAGTTACAGTTGGGGGTGGGGGGGGTAGAGAGAGCTGGAAGAAAGAGGCCCTCCTCCCCACTGTCTGAGGGCCATTAGAATTTTTTATGAAGAACACAAATGGCATGGAAATCAAAGATATGTTTTTGATGACTGTTTTGGTTGGGTTTTTTTCCCCTTTTTAAATTTCTGTGTTTTTCCAAAACATCTCCTCAAATGTTTGGAGCTGTTTGCCAAGGGAACGATTACAAAGCAGGCCTCATGACAGCCAGATCCAGCTTGTTTTTCTGTGGGCTAGCACAGTGGGTACAGAGTAGCCCTCCTCCTTCACTCGCCAACTTTGGGGTTCGCTGCACGTGGCAAAGCTGCCGCGCCGGCGCCTCCTGACAGGAAATCCTATTAGTAAGGCTTTTCTGTTTCCAGGCGGTGAGTTCCTTTGCCATCCTCTCTGCCATAAGGGCACATGGTTGAGGTCATGGCTGAGGTGAGGGACTGATCAGCTCCCCTCCCCGAATGCCACACCAGTCTTCAATGTTTCTTGGGTCTTGGTGATAAACCTGTGTCCAAGCTGTTACACTTCAGTGGTAAGTGGGGGCTCATCTGATGGAATGGTTCTTCATAGAAGGAAGGGAAGATTCCCTGCTCATTGAAAGTTAGCATGCCAGGGAGAAGGTTAGCTAGGTTAGAAGTTTCCACTCTGGTGTGCTTTCTCTTTGTTTGCTTTTCTATGTTTGTGGACTTTTACCTTCTGGAAAAGAATTTGGTCAGTAGAACCTTGACACAGTCTGACCACCTCAGTGAGAACTAGAGCCTTGATCTGGTGTCTGTTCTCACAGCATCCTCAGCATAAAACACCCATGAGGAAGAATGCAGCCCAAGCCAATTTTCAGCTACACACTTCATGTTGAGGATGCTGTGACAGTCACCCAGCACACAAAACACTTTGTTTGTAGACTGATGCATTTTCTCACGGCTGCTGTGCCATGGGGTGGTTCTGAGAACAGGCTGTGCTCTAACAGCCAGTGCAGTTAATAAATAATGTGGTGAAGAGTGCTGGATTAGGACCAAGGAGACCCAGGTTCAAATCTCCACTCCGTCACAAAGAGTAAGGAGTGAGCAACCAACAAGGGAGCCAGCTTGCCTGCTCAGAGGCACTTGTTGCCAAATTCTTCCAAGCTACACAGGAAGTGGATTGGACTGTGAATGACCAATCCAAACTGTGTTTGCATTTTGACTAATTTGTAGGGCAGTACAATATCTCAGAGAGGAGGTCAGGTCTCCTGCTCCCCTGGTGCATTCACTAGAGCTGCCCAAATGGCTATAGGTACTTTCTTAAACTGCAACATTTTTTGCCTATTAGTGGATATCTCTCCCCAGATTGTAACCAGGCATCCTTTGTGCCTGTTCAATCAGCTCTCCAGGTGATGCTGTTAGTTGGTCAACTGCAAGCCCCCACCTTCCTTCTTACTGAATTTTTTTAATGGCATTGGACAGGACAGTCCTTCAAACTGAGGGCATTTTCTGATAGAAGACTCTCCTCTGTAAAGCACATCCGCCATAGAATTTAAACTTACAGATCAAAGTTCATTATTAATTTGTTTCACGTTATTTCCCGCCTGAAACCTCAAGACTGTCTCCAGGCCACACCCCCTCGCCCTCTCCTTGAGTGCCTTTGCCTGGCTGGAATGTGCCTTTGACCTGCGATAACGCCTCTTGCTTGCTTCAGTGGAGGATGGAGAGATGTATGTGAGTGTGTGAAGAGACCTCTGACTTGTGCTTGGCTGGAATTTATAGTACAGAGATAAGAGTCCTATCCAGCCACTAGTTCTGTCCACTGCTGGTATATGGCCCCCAGAAGGCTGCTCATGAGGGAATGTGGCCTGTGGGCATAGCTTGGAAAAGTTACTTTTTTGAACTACAACTCCCATCAGCCCAATCCAGTGGTCATGCTGGCTGGGGCTGATGGAAGTTGTAGTTCAAAAAAGTAACTTTTCCAAGCTCTGCCTGTGGTCAGGCAAAGATTCCCTACCCCTGGAGTAGCCAACGTGGATCAAGGTGGTCAAGTACAGCTACTTCAAGGCAGGTTCCTTCATTTCTCAAATCAGGTTCTACATTCTTGGAAATACACCAAATAACACATATCTGCAGCTTTATATCTTCGGGGAATGCTTTCTGCATCACATTGTCAGCTAAGGAATCCCTGCATCCTGCAGAGGATTCTGGGGAAGGAAGAGCCTGCCCGGTATAACGTGAACAGTCCGGTGAGCCTGATGTTCCTCTGCGTGACCTGACTGTTCATCCCAAAACACACCCAACGCTTTCCAGCAGCTGTGCATTGGAGAGAAAGACCCGCCGTGGTGGCCAAATGATCTCCAGAACTGCTGAGCTTCTTGTTATGGAATCCCTTGATAAGCTTCTGAGGAATGCCAAAGTTCCCTGGAACACAGATAATTGCTTTATCACATTCTTAAATCCATAAATAAATAAGGACTGCTGAGTTACATACACGGGAAATAGTCATAAGTCTCTGTCACTGGGCAAGGAGGGAGTCTGCCCAAGTTGCCTCCATCGCCATATCTCCTGCCTTGGCTTTTCAGGGCTGAATGTTGCAATCGTCATATGTGGCTGGGAGTTAGCCCCTGTGTCCAACTGAGTTCACGATTCCCATATGTGGAAAAAGTTCAGCTGTGGTGCATCTCTTGCCAGACACTTAAATCCATTTATCTTCTTGTCCTAGATTTCTCTGTATCCTTCTCTGAGGCACTGAGTTATGAAGACACTGGCTCCTGGGTTCTAGATCTTGCAAAATCTATCTGGAAAAATGCCCCCCTGCATTTCTGTTTCTATCTATCTATCTACCAGGAGGGGGAAGGAGAGATATGATGGCATTCTTCAAGTACATGAATGGTTGTCGACAGAGGAGGGCCGGGATCTCTTCCCGATCGTCCCAGAGTGCAGGACACGGAATAATGGGCTGAAGTTGCAGGAAGCCAGATTTCAACTGAACATCAGGAAAAACTTCCCAACTGTTACAGCCATATGACAATGGAACCAATTAGCTAGAGAGGTAGTGGGCTCTCCGACACTGGAGGCCTTCAAGAGGCAGCTGGACAGGCACCTGTGAGGGAATGCTTTGATTGGGATTCCTGCATTGAGCAGGGGGTTGGACTTGATGGCCTTATAGGCCCCTTCCAACTCTACTATTCTGTGATGCTATGATTCTATGAGTGTGGTTTGAAGAGAAAAGCAAGGGGACAAGAGCCCCCAGAAAACTGGAGCCTGCTCTCCATCAACACAGCATAAAAATATTTTGCCAGCTTCTGGACAGTGATAAGCAGTAACCGATGGTTGAACAATACTTCAGAAAAGGATGGTGTAAACAGAAGAGTCTTAAGCAAAGCAATGATTATGTTTGCTTAGCAGTGACAGGCAAGGAATTACACAACTTATGCACCGATTAAATGCATTCTGTCTTGCCTTGCCTTGCCAGTGCCTCCAGAACATGGTACCACCCATGTTTTTCTTTTATCAAGGTTTTTGAAAGTAAAAGTACAACAAGGAAAATGGAACTCCGTTGCCTTTGGGTCCCATCAAAAGACTGGGGTGGGAAGGAAATGATCTTGTATTGGGGGGAAGCACACATTCGGATCTGCTTTCTGATCTGTACATTCGGATCTGCTTCCAAGACACTCTGTGCTCTCTCCACATCAATCTGTGCTCCAGGTCTGAGCTGCTCTGTATAAAAGCAAGCTCCATGTTTTCAATCACTATTATGGGAAACCTGCAAATTACTATAGACACTCCCCCTTTTTAATCCAAATGAGTGAAATTTATAGGCACATGAGCCCCTCCAGAGTGGATTAAGCCTGCAAAACAGCAGGCAAATGGGTCTGAGTGCTTTTTGTAGGGGAAGGAAAAGGGATTCTCTTTCCTCCATAATCCCTTATGACAGGGAGCGAGGGCTTGTCTCCTGCTGTTTCTGACCTTCAGATAATTAACAGGTGGCCGAGAGATGTCCGTTCTTGCCTGTAACTTTCTAAATGCAGCTTTAAAATGGTCTTTCCCTTCTGCTGGCTCTTTTTGCCCTCCAACAGCCCACAGCCCACAGATGGGGTATCTCTGGCCCTCCAGATGTTGCTGAATGACAACTCCCATGAGCCAGGGACGATGAGAGTTGTAGTTCCACAACATCTGGAGACTTCTACTTCCCAGGTAGTTGAAGACAGGGAGGTGTTTTCAAGGAATTGCTCTCAGGGAGAGTGGCTCATTAAAAATCTACGTGAACATATTCCTGAACTAATGAAGCTGTTCTTCTGGCAACAGCTCACAAAGACACACACACCAAGGAGCCGATGTCTTCTGTGGCTGACCTGGTGAAAGGAGGGGAACAAACCTTGAGGGGTCCATAACTTCCAGGCTGTTACTCAGTGGCAGAGCATCTGCTGTGCTCGCAGAAGGACCTAGGTTTGATCCCCGGCAGCATCTTCAGATAGGGCTGGGAGAGACCCCCAACCCGGAGAGCCACTGCCAGTCAGTGTGGACAATATTGAGTTAGATGGGCCAATGGTCTGCCTCAGGATAAGCTTCCCAGATTCCTATTTTCCATCAGATGGATGATCACAAGCATGATACACAAGCACCTGCTAGCATAACACCTGCATATCTGACCTAGGCAAGAGGAGAGCTTTCACCACTCTGGAACATCATCCAGCAACAGCAGTGCACCAGTCGCAGGGGGTGGGAGTCTAATGAAGAGTCTCCGGTTAGAAATGAACATTGACCTTGTCAAAACCCAGATGTGGGTATATTACGCATGTTGTGGCTCCAAAATTTCTAGTTTTTGACCAGACTTACTTGATATAATAACATATATATCTGGTTATGGTATCCATAAAGCATCTCAACGGGTGAGTATGAAAAGAAACAGTTAATGAAGAAGTCTTGGAACCAGCAACTGTTCTTTCAAGAGTTGCTAGGCTTCGCACTGCTGCTACCTGGAAATCTTCTAAATCAGTCTTCACCAACCAGGTGCCTCCATATGTTTTGGACTATAGTCCCCAGCCCTAGTTCTCATCAGCCCCAGGCAGCACTACACTACCAGGCTGGTGTAGACTGAATTATGATACCACGCCTTGGTCTCTGTGTTACTGAAGACACTTACCTCATAGACAATTAAGCCTTCCTCCCCCCTTGCCATGTAGCTCACATGAAGCAGCAACGCATGTTGAAAGGCCCTGCAGGGTTGTCCCTTTAAACCCCCCACCCCTGAGTCACCTGGCTTTATTCTCTTTCCATGCAATGTTAAATGTGTAGACATAGAACATCAACAGAGTTCTAGTCCATGTTGAGATTAGACCCCGAGAGATGGGTGCAGCTTCTCCCATGGCATTCAATCCGAAGGGAAACAAATCTGATCCATATGATGACTCCTTCCCCCATTATGCCGAAGGTCTGGCCCCAATTATTGCACGCAGATTGAAAAAGAAAAGAAAAGATACATTAACTAGGCAAATAGGGTGAGCAAACCATGGCTGGCCCTGCAGGAAAATGCAGGAACAAGACAGTAAACTCATAGAGGCCCAGAAAGTGGTTCTGAACACAAGTCCAATTATCCTTCCCCACCCTGCCATGTTGTTGTGCCTGGCTTTAATCAGTCATTTCGCGCCCAGGGTTCCAGAGATTGTGTTTGGACAGATGCACGCAACCTTTGGTGAAGCAGGCCTTCTTGAAATCATTTGTGGGAGACCAAACGATGCCAGACAATTCCTCCTGTTGCAGCCTGTTGTCGCCGAGTCATCCCACAGCTGTCTTGGCGCAGGCTGCATTTCATGGCAACCCCAGCACAGCCCTTTCCAGCCAGATATTTGATGGCTCAGTTCAAACGTTGGCCGTGCCGCAGAAGGCAGCCGAACTAACCAGAAGTCTGTCTTTCCTCATTGTGGAATAGTCAAAACTGAGACATCGACAACACACCCCACTGAGAGTTAAGAAGTGAAAGAGGAACGTATCACTTTGGTTGGACCCATGCTGTGGATGGGCTTGATTCGACCCCCATGGACACATTCAGTCCAACACGTTTTGTGTTTGCAGGGAAGGGGGATGGTGGCTGCAACTACAGTGCAGCTCCACCCTCCCATCTGCAGAGCCAACATCCATGGATGAAAGAATCATAGAATAATCAAATTGGAAAGGGGCCTATGAGGTCATCGAGTCCAACCCCTTGCTCAGTACAGGAATCCAACTGGAATTGGCTGGAATACCTGCTGTGGTCCTCACATTTTGCTTTTGGTTTTTGGGTACACTGCAAAAAAGAAAAAGGAAAGAAAAAGAAAGGGGGCTGTGCGTATATGGATCACGGAACTGGAACCTATAGCCATAGGCCACGATTCACACATCCCAATCTGCACATTGGGGGGAATGCAGGGGGAGGAGGCTGAGCCCCACACATACACACGATGAGTCGAAATGATTGCCCAGGCCTTTGGTGTAAGGAACATTATGGGATGGATGTGTATTTCTTTTCAAGCAGCCTCCTGGCCCCTAGTGCCCTTCAGATGGTTTGGGCTGCAACTCTCATCAGCTACTCCCTGCCATTTAATTTCATTTTAAAATATAATCATTATCTCCTCCCATCACATATACTATTTCCAGCAGCACATATTATGGGATTGCAGCTTTAAATTTTTTAGCAAGAACATCTGGAGTGCCAATATGATGGAAGTTCTCTCTCTCTCTCTCTCTCTCTCTCACACACACACACACACACACACGAGATGGGGAAGAAACTTGATTCATTTTACATTTAAAGCATGTGTTTTTAAATTGTTTTAAATTTTTAAATTGACTTTAAATTGTTTTTAAAAGATGTGTTTTAAATTTGTATATTTGTTTTTAATGTTTTTAGTTACTGTAAACCTCCCAGAGAGCTTCAGCTATGGGACGGTATATATATATATATATAAATAAATAAAGGCGGACCCGCCTAACTCTCAATTCCCGAAACAATACACAAACGGAAATACAGCCTTCCTTTGAAATTTGCACTTCTCTGAATTTTGTGATGCAGTTCTCCAGCCCCGCAATGTGTGCATATAAATGAATAGATTTGTGAAAATAGCATACAAAAGTGCATTACATTAGTCGAAATTACTATGCAAAAATGTCCATATTGGGCAAAAAAGTGTATAAAAAATGTGAATATTAGGAGAAATTTGCACTAAAATATCAATGAATTTTCAGGAGGACTTTTAAAATAATAATAATAATAATAATAATAATAATAATAATAATAATAATAAAAAACTGATGTGGAAATGTGAAAAACTGAACTAAAGACTGGGAAAATGAAAAACTGAAAGAAAGCAAAATGAACATATTTGCCCATCCCTAACGCACACACAATCACGCACGCAACATCTCCATCATCCTCAAATACACACCTTTTGCACCAATCGTGTAATTCAGGAGTAGTTGCTGTTGCCCTCTAGATGTTATTGGACTCCAACCCCCATCAACCCCAGCCAGCAACCAAGATAGCGGCCAAGGCTTCCCTAAGGGGCTGATGCCTCTACAGAACTATACTTCTGTTCATGCAGCTTAATATAGCATTTGCCTTTTTTGCAGCCACATCACACTGTTGGCTCATATAAAGCTTGTGATCAACAACAATCCCAAGATCCTTCTCACATGTCGTATTGCTGAGCCAAGTATCCCCCATCTTATAACTGTGCCTTTGGTTTCTTTTTCCTAGGTGTAGAACTTTGCACTTATCCCTGTTGAATTTCATTCTGTTGTTTTCAGTCCAATGCTCCAGCCTATCAAGATCCCTTTGAATTTTGTTTTTGTCTTCCAAGGTATTAGCTATCCCTCCCAATTTTGTATCATCTGCAAATTTGATAAGCATTCCCTGCACCTCCACATCCAGTGCTCCCCTGGTGCATTCACTATAGCTGCCCAATTTCCCTGCTTGTTAAAGTGTGATAGAAATATCTGTTGGCTATAGGTACATTCTTAAATGGCAAGGTTTTTTTGCCTATTAGTGAATACTGCCTGTGAACATGCAGGTTCTGTCTAGCCATCTTAGTTAATGCCAACAGCTGTTGGCAGTTTTGCCCTCTGTAAATATGTCTGTTTTTAAAAAAGTAATCTGGCTAATGCCCACCCCATTTCCTGCTGGATAGTTAATTCCATACAACATTTATACATTTTCAATTACAATTACAGAAGGATCAAATTGTAGTGGAAGAATATGATGTAATGACCCCCTTATCTTCCTGTCCTAACCTAGCTACCATCCTGTCTTGGTGTTTTCATGGAAAGGTTACATTTCAAGTGCATTTACCAGGAAGAATGCCCCACTTAACTGTTTGTATAACGTTTTCATACAGCAGGATCCAGTTGTTTCAATTCTGGCTAGCAAAACCAATCTTCCAGCCAGAATTATGCTTACAAATATATATATATAGTCTTCTTCTTCAAGGAAGTAGCTCGTTGCATGACAAAAGCTTTAATATGCAACTAGGCAATAATCCCTGTTTCAAAATGTAAACTTTCGATATGTTCCAAGACTGGCCACCGAACTTGGCAAATGTGAATGTAATGTTAATATGGCCGGCGTATGCTCCAAAACCACATGTTTTGACAGACAGATGAAAGCAATTGTTTCCCTCCTGCCTGAGGCCAACATTCATTGGTGCTGGTGGTTTCAAAGTTCAACTTCATCTGACCCTCTCCCGCATTTGAGGATGAATTATGGAGAGGAGCAAAATAGAGTCGTGCGTTTGGTAAAGTTGTGGTGTGTGGAGGATGTTTGCATCACATCAACTTTGGCTCTACCAGACTGAGATGGGCGGAGGCAGGCGGAGGCTTGGAGGGCAAGTTTCATATCCCACCTAATAGAGGATAGGGCAGTTTTCATAAAACCAGGAATTCAGTTTAAAATGTTTGATCTCATTGCTGTATGAGAAGGGCTGCATACGCACCACACATTTAAAGCACATTAAAAGCACATGGAGTCTCCCCAAACAATCCTGGGAATTGTAGTTCACTGGGAATTTAGGCTCTGTGAGTGGCAAATCACAGTTCCCAGGATTCTTTGGGGGAAACCATGTGCTTTAAATGTGTGGGGTGCACACAGGCTATGGTACTTCTTTTGTGGAGAGGTGTGCCCCTTCTTCAGGGTGACACCATTACTCAACATTTTTTGGAAAACCTCAGAAATTCACAAAAGTGTCTGTGTCCGGGGGTTACCTTCTGTGAGTTTCCCAACTCAGGCAATGGGGCCAAAGGCTGCCATGTAACCCTCTCTGCCTGGCACTTGGAACTCTGTCTGGGCCACACCCACTCTTCCCAGGCCACCCCCCTCACTGGCCCTGGCTGGCTGGAATGCGTCCTTCAATTCTGCCTCTTGCTTCTCTGAATGGAGAATAGAGAGGCGTGTGTGAGTGTGTGTAGGAAGTAGCTTACGGGGGGGGAAATGGAAATCGACTGCCTTGAAGTCGAACCCTTGAATAAGGTTTTTGTGGTAAGCAGTATTCAGAGGGGGTTTACCATTGCCTTCCTCTGAGGCTGAGAGGCAGTGACTGGCCCAAGGGCACCCAGTGAGCATCATGGCTGTGTGGGGATTTGAACCCTGATCTCCCAGGTCATAGTCCAACACCTTAACCACTACACCACGCTGGCTCAAAGGCAGGCAAAATTACCATTCTTTGCTCTGCCCATTTTTGCCTCTGCCGCTGGTATGAGGCCCTCAGAAGGTTGCCCAGAAGGAAATGCGGCCCTCAGGATGAAAAAGGTCCCCCACCTCTGTGCTAAGGATTGGACCTGGTGCCCATTGCAGGCAAAACACATGCTCTGCCATTTCCCTCTCCTGTTCACATGTGAAGCACTTAAAGGCCCCTTAGCTTGACCCCACCTCACTTCATTGCCCTCCCCACCACCACCACCTCAGTGCCAGGTTGCAGACTATAACCCAGCCTGGGACCTTGGGCGGGCAAGAAGTCAAATCATCATCATCCATTATTTTTATCCTGGCCTTTGACACCTGAGATGTATATTTTTAGGACTCACCCTATTTTGTGGTTTTAGGTTGTTTTTCATTGTTTTTAATGCTGTGTTTTAAAATTGTTGTAACCTGCCACTGGGACCTTTGGGTAAAGATCAGGTAATAAATTTTAATCATCATCATCATCTTAATATCCTTCAAGAGCACTGACTTCCCTGGTTATCTCTCAAAATAAGTATAAAAATAACCACATCATGTACTTGTAGAGCCCAGTGAGTTCCATAGCAGGCTGTGCATTTGAACTGGGGGGAGGTCCCATTGTTTGTTGCCAACAATCTAGCACCCTTATGATACAGTTCACATTTAAAGGTGAATTTCAAATCCACAGTTCCTGAAACAATATGAGAACTGAATCACAGCGATCCTTTGAAATCTGCATGTGCCTGAATTTTGTAATGCAGTTCTGCACCCAAGCAATAGCAAACAAAAAAGCATTATATTAGGAGAAATTGCTTGCAAAAATGTGTACCTTAGTAAAAACTGGGCTCCTACTGGGAGAAAGGGCAGGATATAAATCTAATAAATAAATAAATGAATAATACAACAATGCTCTTAGTAGGAGAAATCTGCAGTAAAGTGCTAAAGAATTTTCATGAGGCTTTAAAAAAAATAATACTCTCAGATTGCTGCAGAAACGTGGTGAAGTAAACTGGAGAAATGAGGAACAGAGAAGCAGGCCTGACAGATCCTTCCGTCTCTACTTATGAGGCACAGTTTAGTGTGACTTTTCTCGTGCCCCTCCCTCAATAAATCTGGCAACTCACCTAAACCCTTCGGAACAGTGAGGGAGAGATCTAAAGAAAGGACAACAAGTGTCCTCACTAGCGGCAACAGTTGCCTGGGTTACTCTGTGTCTGGCAGTGTAGAAGTGAGCAGCCGTTCTAGCAAAGATAAGTACCCTTCCCTGGAAGAGGATTCGTTTGTTCCCAACATCCTGAGTGGCTTTGGAGAAGCAAAGCAGGGGGGAGGGGCCCTGCTAAATGAAGCTGTTTTCTGCACAGGAACAGAAAAATCAACCGTGCAAAATGCCTGCCCAATAAGCCCTTTGGCAAGAGGTAACAACAGGGGGCTATGAATAGCCTCTTCATAATGCAATGAGCACTCGTTGCTGCTGTAGCATATTGTGGCCAAGGGGAAAGAATATAGAGCAAGGGGGCATTGGAGGAACTTCCTCCTGCTCATCAACTAATGGGTTAATTGTCTTTGCCGCAGATATTCAAGCTGCAACCCTATGGACCTTTATTTGGGAATAAGCACCATTGAACCTAGTGGGCCTTACTTCTGGGTAAATGCGCAGGTTTGTCCTGTCCAGTTGGCATGTCAAGACTAAGGATGGACACATCTGTCAATTATGGTTTCTGCCCATTTCTCATTTTTTTCATTTTACGTTCAATTCTTTACACTACTTTGCAGGTTCTTTTAAAGTCCCCATGAAAATTCATCAGCATTTTAGGGCATATTTCTGCTATTATATTCATTTTTGCAAGCCTTTTTTGCTATTCTAATGCACTTTTACATGTTATTTCCACTAATTATACAGCCACGAGAGTGGCTGCAGCATGGATTTTTCACATTCCGCAATGTTAAATTGAAAATGTGCCCCCATGCTATTTTGCTGCTTCCCGTAAGCTCATTTTAAAACAAAATCTTCCAAAACTTATAGTCATGAACTCAGAAATGCTTGCTTAACAACCCTCTAAGTTTTCATGGCAATACACAAAACACTCAGAGAGAATCCAGAGTTCAGTGTAAAACAAGAGTAAAATAATTCAGACCCCTGTTGGACTTCTCTCTGTCAGTGGTCTAATAATTTGTTGAAATTAATTAAAAATCAGCCATGTTCACAGAGTACCTGTAATCCTATTACTGACCTTGCCCCATACTCTGACCTTCATCTTCTGCAGTTTAAAAGTTTTTTTAAAATGCATGGCTGATTTTTAGTTAATTTAAATGTTAAAATTAACATTGGCGTCTATGATAGCACAGGCATGCTCAGTAAGAACCAACTGTCAGTGTCCTAAACTGACAGGGTTCTAAATAACAGCTGTTTGGCTTAGCTAATCAGAGGGCCACATCCATGCCAGACATTGATTCCACTTGAAAGAGCCAGAGTGGTTTATCAGTCAGACCCTCTTCCCAGAGAATTCTGGCCATTGTGGCTCTGTGAGCAGAATAGGGCATTTCCTAACACCTCTCAACACCCTTCACAAACACTTCCCAGAATTAGTTCGGGGAAACCATGACTATTTGACATGGAATGGCTGGTGTGGATGTGATCAGGGATAGCTTTGGTTTAAATTTGGGTGGGAGACTACATGTGTCTGCTGTAGAATCAAAAGGCGGGGGGAAACCCCCAAAATAATAATACTGTTAACCATGTTTTCCTTTTGGAAAGAAAAGGGGCTTTCTCTCTGCCCAGTGCCCAAGGGAGTATCATTCAGAGAGACTGAAAGAACTGGGCATATTTAACCTTGGGAAAGGAAGACTGAAGGGAGATATGATAGCACTCTTCAAGTACATGAAAGGTTGTCACACAGAGGAGGGCCGGGATCTCTTCTCGGTCTTCCCAGAGTGCAGGACACGGAATAATGGGCTCAAGCTGCAAGAAGCCAGATTTTGACTGGACATCAGGAAAAACTTCCTAACTGTCAGAGTGGTATGACAATGACACCAATGACCTAGGGAGGTGGTGGGCTCTCCAACACTGGAGGCATTCAAGAGGCAGCTGGACAGCAACCTGTTGAATCTGCTTTAATTTGGATTCCTGCATTGAACAGGGGATGGACTCGATGGCCTTATAGGCCCCTTTCAACATTATGATTATATTATTTTATGATCTTTGGCTGGCGAAGGCTGTTTTTTCCAACAACTAGATTAATTGCTTAAGTAGCAACATATTGTAATCAATCTCACTTTACATCAAAGCTGCAGTTTCAGATTCAACTGTTAATGTGCCCAAAATAGAAATGGAAAACAACCTGTAGTTTGAAACACAAAAGACTGTCTTCACCATCATATGAAATTGACAAATAAAAAGGTTTTGAAATTAATAAAAATAAAGATTTCTAAGATGAATAATGATGAAACAGGAGTAACACAGGAAAGAAGCAAAGTAAGAAGAACACCAACAAACATACAAAAATGTAATTCTCCGTCTTTGGAGATGCAGTCCTGATGGCAGGTGTTGCCACCACTCACCATATGCTCAGAGGCACATGTTACCAAATTCTTCCAAGCTACGCAGTAAGTGGACTAGACGTGAAAGACCAACCCAAATGGTGTTTGCATTTTGACAACTTTGTAGGGCAGTACAATATCTCAGAGAGGAGGTCAGGTCTCCTGCTCCCCTGGTACATTCACTAGAGCTGCCCAATTTCCCTGCTTTTTAAAGTTTGATAGAAATATCTGTTGGCTATAGGTACGTTCTTAAACCGCAAGGGTTTGTGGGTTTTTTTGCCTATTAGTGAATCAATACATTGTTATGCGCGCTCGCACACACACACACACACACACACACACACACACACAGAGTTTAGCTGGAGACCCGCACTGCAAGATTTGGAGAAGTGCAAATGTCAAAGGGCAGCAGTATTTTGGTGTGAGTATTGTTTTGAGAAGGATTGGATTTGGTAGGTTTGTGTTAAAATCTGTACTGAACTGAATTTTTCCCCTGTCCTTCATCAAGACCATAGATTTATTGGGTAAGGGCCGAAGGTTACTGGTAGCTCACTTGCTTTGCATGCAGAGACTCCCAGGTTCAATCCCTGCCTGAAACCCTGGTGAGCCACTGCCAGTCAGTGTAGACAATACTGAGCTGACTCAGTATAAGGCAGCTTGTTTCCTTGCGTCTAAGAAAATAATGATGCATGAACTTGTTTAAAGGACAGAAAAATAGGCAGCGTTCGCCACCACCATGGTGGGATGTTTTGCTGAATGAAGGCCAGAAAGTGAGCTTTATGACATTTGTACAACTGCATGTGCCCCCCCCAAACTAGCCAGCTGCCTCAGGTGGAGTGGAGGGTGCAATGTGTAAAAGTCTGCTCGACTTTTATACATGGGAGGAAGCAGCATCTTGTACTAAGAGTACAGGACCCTAGAAAGCTGCCTTATATTGAGTCAGACTATTGGTGCAACCAGCTCAGTATTTTGTACACTGACTGGTAGCAGTTCTCTACGGTTTCAGGCAAGGGGGGGGTCTCTCCTAACCTTACCTGGAGATGCTGCCACATATTGGACCTCGGCCCTTCTGCACACAAAGCAGATGTTCCGCCGCTGAACTATGGGCCTTCCCGTCAGGCAGCAAAGTGTCTTGGGCCAGGAGGTCTTGAGGATCTTCCCCAGTTGTGTCCATGCAGAGCATTTCTCTTTCCCAGAGCTAGGCCCCTTTCGCATAAGAAATCAAGGAGGGGAGATCATCAGTCCAGCAGGAGACTGAGAAGAAGGGGAGGATTAAAACAATCCACAATCAATCTTATTGATCGTTTTCGTCTGAATTTTCAAGGAGCTGTCCAAGGTGCTTCAGCACCTCGAAAGTTTGGACTGAAATCCAGAGTGAAATCCTGTACCCCACTGACATGCAGCCACCAGCTCCCATTGATCCTTACCCTGCCTTTCCACTGAAACACTCAAGGCAGCTTGCAACATGACAGAACGTTAAACATACCAAACCATGGACTGCGAAAAAGACCAATACTTGGGTGTTAGAACAAATTAAACCAGAACTGTCACTAGAAGCTAAAATGATGAAACTGAGGTATTCATACTTTGGACACATCATGAGAAGACAGGATTCACTAGAAAAGACAATGATGCTGGGAAAAACAGAAGGGAGTAGAAAAAGAGGAAGGCCAAACAAGAGATGGCTTGATTCCATCAAGGAAGCCACAGACGTGAACTTACAAGATCTGAACAGGGTGGTTCACGACAGATGCTCTTGGAGGTCGCTGATTCATAGGGTCGCCATGTAATCGACTTGCACATAACAACAACAACAATGTACAAACTAAGAAACACACAGGTGAGCTAAGAGACTCAAGGGATTTGGTAGCATCACTAAGCATCTGGCCTGTACTCAGTTGAAGCAAATCCAGGACCTTATGTGTCTGGGAAATTAAAAGTTAATGGTGTGGCAGGACAAATGCCCAGCAGAAGGAAATGGTCTTCATAAAGTAATGTGGTTACATAACCACCGTGGTGAGACCTTTTGGTAAATGGTCATCTTTGTTGACCCTGATCAATAAACAAGATCGCATGGCTCAGTGCATATCATCCCAACAAACTTTGTCTACTGGGTGCCAATTATTGCAATAATTGCCTTCCAGTAAAAAATTCTGTTTTTCTGTGTCTGCTGCTGTCTAACACAGTTATGTATGCTGAAGGCCAGTTCAAATCAACAGGCCAGAAAATGCTTAGAGCAATTTTCTGGATTGTGGCTCATCTGACATGATGCAATTCAGTTGTAAAGTGCCTAATCCCTGTGAAATAAAGGCAGGGACAGTTCTCCCTTTTTTGGGTTTGCAAAAAGGGAAAATGCTCTCATATATGTGGGGAAAGATTTGCTGTTCTGCTGCTCTAGCAAACTATAAAATCTTACGAGTTTGGATTTGTTTGGAGGGGCACTCTGGAACGTGTCTTGCACTGCGTGGCACTCAAGGGATTTGGTAACATCGCTAAGCATCTGGCCTGGGCTCAAGCCAACCTGGAGGCTGCAACATTTTTTTAAAATACTGTATATAGAACAGAGCACCCTCTCCCAAAAAACAAGGTCACTGTGACCCAGACTCCAAGCAAAAATCCACCGTGTCTTTCTGCTTGAATGAGCTGTGGAAACAAACTTTCCCCAAGCAGCCAAACCACTCTGAAAGAAAGCAAACAAGGCCTCCATAGAGACACCCTGAAAGCTTCTTTTTTGACCCAAAACCTCACAATGCTGTTTGATGGCCATAGCAGTGATTGGAAAGGAGCTCCTCTGGGCCAAAGGGTGAGCCCGGGGCACAGTAGAGCTTCTCGGCAGAGCAGAAGGGACCCTTGTCTCGAGCTAAACTCCCAGGATGCGTTTCATTTCTGTAATTATAACATTATTGAGGGTCAGTCTGGAGTCTAAAATCTTACGTTCGCAGCCATAATCAGAACATTCACTCTCAAAACTTTCCTTCCTCTGAAAGAGACTGCCTGAGAGTGAAAATTTACTTGGGGAGACACCCACAGAAGCTAAAGATTTGGCTGGGGTTTTCAAAACAATACCTCCACTTGCACACCCATCACAGTTCACTTGGTTTGTTCCCTTACCATCTGTCCATAATCTCTTCTACAGCTTCTTCTGGTCCATTGCATCTCTGCTCCTCTTTCCCGTAAATAAACACACATCTCCCATGGGCAGTGCCCCCAGACAACAGATCATTCACTTCCCTCAGAGAACCTGTTTGCTCACATTCTTTGATGACAGTATTCTATGGAGAAGTTAGAATGTTTCCAAACATTCTGTGACATCACTGAAGTCCAGGGAATTATTGGGAGTGGCATACAGATGCCATATAGCTAGGGTCACAACCACACCACACATTTAAAACAATAACATACCACTTTAAACAGTCATGGCAGTTCCCAAAGACTCTTGGGAACTGTAGTTTGTTAAGGGTGCTGAGAAGTTCTCAGGAGACCCTTATTCTCACGGAGCTACTATTGCCAGAGTTTCCTATGAAGAGGAATGACTGCTAAAGCACATTGAAATATAGCTCTGTGAGGGGAATAGGGGTCTTCTAACAACTCAGTGTGGTGTAGTGGTTAAGCTGTTGGACTACGACCTGGGAGACCAGGGTTCGAATCCCCACACAGCCATGAAGCGCACTGGGTGACCTTGGGCCAGTCACTGCCTCTCAGCCTCATGAGAACCCTGTTCGTAAGGTCGTCAGAAGTCGGAATTGACTTGAAGACAGTACATTTACATTTTAACAACTCTCAGCATCCTTAACAAACTATAGTTCCCAGGATTCTTTAGGGGAAGCCATGACTGTTAAAGTGGTACCATAGTGCTTTAAATGTATGATGCAGATGTCGATACACAGAACATAACATTATAACATGATATTATATGCACACAACCTAATCTTACCAATGATGTACCATTGATAGCTACTTGGGCTTATGTGATTTGAAGCTTGGTGGCAGTTCACCTGCTTTCAGCACACAGGAGGACCCAGGTCCATGCTTTGCAAGCATCACACAGGGCTAGGAAAGATCCCTGCATGAAAACCCTGGAGAGTGGATGCCTGTCAGTGTAGGCTGTGCCAAACTGGCTGGTCCAAGAAGGGAAGGGCAAGATGGCACCCTTTCCCCATCCCATGTATGGCCATATGAGGAAAGGTTGCAGCATTTGAGGCTTTTTGTTTAATAATAATAATAATAATGATAAATTTTATTTTTCAGTCGCCTATCTGTCCGGGTTAGGGACACTCTAGGCGACGAACAACAAGAATAAAACAATACATATATATATAATAACATCATCAAATTTTAAAATTAAAAAACCATCCTTTAATTCATTATAACATAAATTACTCTGTCTCAATCTTGTAGGCCTGCCTGAACAGCCGGGTCTTCAAGGCTTGGCAATAGCTGGACAAGGAGGGAGCATGTCTGAGATCGAAAGGGAGGGAGTTCCAGAGGGTGGGGGCCACAATAGAAAATGCCCTCTCTCTGGTCTGCACCAGCCTGGCTGTTCTCACAGGTGGGACCGAGAGAAGGTCTTGCGAGGCTGATCTTGTCAGGCGGCATAATTGGTGATTCTGGAGGCGTTCCTTCAGATATACTGGGCCGAAACCGTATAGGGTTTTAAAGGTCAACACCAACACCTTGAATTGGGCCCGGTAGACAACTGGTAGCCAGTGAAGATCTAATAACACAGGGGTGATATGATCCCAGCGACGGCTATGCGTAATCAAGCGTGCTGCCGTGTTCTGTACCAGCTGTAATTTCCGGACCATTTTCAAGGGTAACCCCACGTAGAGCGCATTGCAGTAGTCTAAGCGAGAGGAGACCAGGGCATGTATCACCTGAGGGAGCAGGTGAACAGGAAGATAGGGTCACAGTCTCCGTATCAGATGTAATTGATACCAAGCTGCCCGGCTCACTGCTGTAATCTGAGCCTCCATGGACAGCTGGGAGTCAAGTATGACCCTAAGACTGCGGACCTGGTCCTTCAGGGGCAAATTTACCCCATTAAGCATCAGGTCAGTAATATCATGTTTAGAGGAAAGGCGAGCCAGAGCTATGGTAGAAGTGCATAAAATTATGCATGGAGTGGAGAAAGTGGACAGTGGAAACTTTTCTCCCTCTCTCATAACACTAGAACTCATGGACATCCAATGAAACTGAATGTTGGAAGATCCAAGGAAGACAAAAGAAAGGACTTCTTCATGGAGCTCATAGTTAAACTATGGGATTCGTTCCAACAAGAGGCAACGATGGCCACCAACTTGGATTTATTTATTTATTATACTTGTACACCGCCCCATAGCCGAACCCTTTAAAAGAGGGTTAGACAAATACAAGTACTTCAAAGGTTGCTACACAGAGGAGGGCTGGGATCTCTTCTTGATCGTCCCAGAGTGCAGAATAACAGGCTCAAGTTACAGGAAGCCAGATTTCAGGCGAACACCAGGAAAAACTTCCTAACTGTCAGAGTGGTACAAAAATGGCACCAATGACCTAGGGAGGTCGTGGGCTCTCCAGCACTGAAGGCCTTCAAGAGGCAGCTGGACAGTGACCTGTTGTGGATGCTTTATGTTGGATTCCTGCATTGAGCAGGGGGTTGGGCCTGATGGCCTTATGGGCCCCTTCCAACTCTACTATTCTATGATTCTGTGAAATACGTGGAGGATAAGGCTACCAATGGCTACTAGCCATGATGGCTATGTTCTGCCTCCACAGTCAGAGGCAGCATGCTTCTGAATATCTGTTGTGGGAAACCACAGGAGGGGAGTGTGCTGTTGCGCTCAGGTCCTGCTTGTGGACTTCCCGTTGGGGCATCTGGTTGGCCACTGTGAGAACAGGATGCTGGACCAGATGAGCCCCCTTTGGCCTGATGCAGCAGCCTGGCTGTTCTTATGTCCTTACTGAAGCCAACAGGACTGTCAGCTGAATCTTACTTCAACACTGGTGACAGGATAGTGTCCTTTACTGCACCCGAGGCAACAGGCTAGTCTGGGGTGGGGGTGGGAACTGCCACGTCGCGTACATAGCTCTGTCCTCCATCAGAGAAGAATGTTGGAGGGGGAGGCTAGAAGGTGCATCTGGAGGGCTCGGGTAACTGCCACCTCCAGCATCTGCTGCCTGAGACGGTTGCCTCACTTTACCTAAGGACAGGGCCAGCCCTATGCGCCAGTGATCTGATTTGGCAAAAGGCACCTTCCTGTGTTCATTAAGAGGTGAGCCCTCACCACTCTTTCTGCCTTAGTGGGAACAGGTTAGATGACGTTGGTGCCAGGCAGATACCCCCTCCTGAGGCTCTCTGTGCCCCAACATGTGGCAAGATATCTTAGAGAGCTGGGCCACGGGGGCAAAACCCAAAGCACTCCAGGGCATGAATGTGTGCACAGGACAGCATTTGAACAAGGCACCCCCAATATCTCCTATAAGGAGGCAGCATTTTATTAAAGTGCCCAAAAGAGTTGCCCCAAATTAGAGACTTTTCCTGGTTAACAGAGACAATTGGAAGAACGGTTTGCATGTAATATTTCTTCATTTTACAGTGCTGATTTGGCTACCCAGGATGGAAACAGGCTTCTGGCCCGGTTGGACCACACTTCTGATGCTTGGGAAGCAAGGTTGCTGTTTACTCCCTTCATGAGAGCCTTCACTTTTCGAAAAATGCTAGGCCCTGGTCTCTCTCTTTCTCTCTCTCTCTCTTTCTTCCTGCCTCTTCTTCTTGCTGGCGTCCTGCGGTTGTCCACTGCACCGGCCTTACCTTGAGTAACCTCTTGCAAAGAGCCATGAATTTTTGAAAAGGGCCCTATTACATCTCGCCAGTTCTCTTTAACTTTTTTTAATAAGAAAAAATTAATTCGCCTGGGACCTGCGCTGAGGCTGTGTGCATATTATCACTGCAGCATTCTGGGAGATGAGGAAAGTAGGTCATAGTGTCACTTAAGGCAGCTGTGCACTAATACCGACCCAGCAAGTGGAGAGAAAGCGTGCCAGGTTGGAGACGATAGATGGCCCTCTCTGTGGTATGAATGGACAACGCAGGAGCAAAGGGAGAAATGCTCTGGCCGAATGCACCACGTTCAGTCCGTAACTGGCCCAGAGCAAAACTTTTCATCAAGCTGCATTAGCCACATTCCTGTTACTGTCGTCATCTTCACTTTCTAGGTCTCCGGGTGTGCAAGCAATGCATCTGTGGCACCCTCTGCTGGCCCAATTCTGAGCTGAAATAAAGACTACAAGGGCTTATCTACATGGGAGCATTAGTTCATATAAAAGATGCTTTTTTAACATCCGTTTTTAGTTTGCACTGTCCACAGTAAGGCGTCAATTCCAGCTGCAAACACACTGTTTTCTATCCACACTGGGATCAATCACATTAGGCAGGGTCTGATTGTTGCAGAGCAGCCAGAAGTTGCTTCACAGTCCTCAGGAAATGAAATGACAGAAGGGAGAAGAAGTGGGCGTGGAGAGGGGAACGACTGACACACCCACCGAAAAGCATTGGAGCAAAGCATCTGCAAGCACTAGAGATACAGAGCGACGTTTTTTTTTCCTTCCCTTTTCGTATTATCAGAGGATTGGGTTAGTACAGATTTACAAGAGGGAAATTGCATGATTGCTTCTATTTGCCAGTAACGTCATGTGAACCATGCAAATTAAAAGATGTGAGTAGCCCCAAACACACACTAAGCCACAGTGTAGATGAGCCCCAAGAATGATTCAGACTGTAGAATTGCCAGAGTTTCAGTTAAAATGCAAAATCTGATGCAAAGAATGGGGGGGGGTCCCCTTCAGGAAAAACAGCAGGGGATGGAAGCCAAATGCGTCACTGTTTACAATTCTACCACCACCCACCAATAACAACAAAATGTGTAGCTCAGGATAACATTTCATGCATCTCATGAAGTGGACTGTAGTCCACAAAAGCTTTTGCCGTGATCAGTGTGTTAGCCTTTAATGTACCACAACACACTTTGTTCTTTCAGTTGCAACAGGGTTAAGACTACTAGCCCTCTGTGGAAAGAAATAATTTCAGTGGAGGCCAGCATTTCTTGTTCCCTTGTCTGGGGACAGAGTTTGTTCCTTTGTCTGGGGACAGAGTTAAATTCAACCAGAATTCAACACCTCACCCCAAATCTCCTGATGACCACTCCCAAGGGCTTCATATAGATGTTAAACAACATGGGGGACAAAATGGTACCCTGCGACACCCCCACAACACAACTGCCAGGGGGCTGAAAGAAAATCACCCAATGCTATTGTTGTGAGTTTGGGGGTTGGAATGGATGATCCCTGTGAGTCCCCTTCTAGCCTCTGATTTGGAATCCTGTGCCTTGGGGTGAGGGGCTGGGTCTGCTGGAGTTTCTTTTGTAAAGCTAATAGAGTGGCCAGGTTGTTAATGGGCCTGTTAGGTACCCAGCAACTGGTGAATGGGCCAGGAAAATTTATTTGTCATTGAAACTCTTCAGGAGAGCCTGCCCCCCCCCCGGGTGGCTAGCAGAGGTTTGTGCTTTGAATGTGTTTGAGACTTGTGTCTAGAAAAAGGCTGGGAACTTGAGGCAGGCAGAGAGACTGGCTCTCTGCACCATGGCTTTAGGATGCCTCCTGTAATCCTGATGGAAAAGCTGGATATTGGACTGCTGATGCCTTGAACCCCTCCATCCTAAGCTCAGGTTGGAATGTGTGTAAATAAACAAACCATATTTCATAAAGACACCACAGTCTCCACTGACCTTCTTCCCAAAGGAAACCAACCCTGGATGAACACAGGGACCCCTGAAATCTCACTGCTCGGAGATTGGGGAGGTGAGCAACACTATTCTCTGACCCTGGAGATAGGATCAGAACCACTGTAAAACAGTGCCTCCGATACCCATCTCACCATGTCGGCCCAGAAGGATACCATGGTCAATGGTATCAAAAGCCACCGAGAGATCAAGTAAGAATAACAGGGTCGCATTCCCCCTGTTCTTCTCCCAATAAAGCTCATCCATCAGGGCAACCAAGGCCGATTCAGTCCCATAACCAGGCCTGAACCCAGACTGGGATGGGTCAAGATAACCTGTTTCATTGAAGAGTACTTGCAATTGCTGCACCACAGCTCTCTCAAACCCCTTCCCTAAAAAGGAAGTATTTGTGACTGGGCAGTAGTTTTCATAAACCAATGGATCCAGGGTGGGCTTTTTCAGGAGCAGTTGGATCACCGCCTCTTTAAGACATCACAATAAAAAAAACATTCTTCCTGTAAATAAGGAGGCTTCCTAGAGCCAACTAGGCTAGAAGCCATTGATAAGACAAACAGTTATGCATATAGATTATGATACAAACAAAGATTGTGTTACAGAACATAGCTTGGGAGTGGATTGTTTATTTATTTATTTATTTTATTTTATTAAAATTATATCACACCTGTTCTCTCAAAGGAGCCCTGATTGTCTCTATTTAACCGGATTCCGGTTAAAAAAAGAAATAATAAATTGCAAACTGATATGGAAATTGTAGAGAGCTGAATTTAAGACTGGAAAAATGAGAAACCAGAACGGACAGATTTATCCCTCCCTAGTTGTTGACAACGTTTGCATGGGTGACTACTGTGATGTTCCTATATATTAGTGTATATATGGTAAGTGCTGGTTGTTTAGAGTATACATGGTAAGTAGTGAAAGAGGAGGGGGAGTGAATGGGCAATAGAATGCTTGATGATTGGCTGAATGTTTAAAATGGCTGACAGTATAAATGAAAGGATGACAGGTAAATCTGGGGGAATGTGAGGTGGTGAATTGTGGAATCTGGGGGGAGAAGAGAAAGAGTGGATTGCTTGGTGGGGTTTAGAGAGTTGTTTACCAGGAGGGAGGTGGAGTTCGGATTAGTATTGAGAAAAACCATATGCTTATGTGCCTTAAGAAGAAATCTTGTTAATCTTGTTAGCTTTGTTATCTGTAATAAATACTTAATTGGTTTACCAAAGGCCTGATCCTTGGCTGGGGTTTCACAGACCAGAAGGGAGGGTAAGGTAATGACCAAGGCTGAAGGGGAACTGTAACAAATGGTGGCAGCGGTGAAGAGAATAACAATACCAGTATTCAGAGTCTCTGGGAATACTAGTATTGGGACGTTACTGGTGGTTGCCTAGCAGGGGGATCTGTTGAGATCTGTGCTAGAGCGGGGAGAGAAACCATAAGAGAGAGCGGTCCGGACTGGTGGAGTCCCTGGTGGTGCCTAGAGACAGGCAGTAACCACGAGCAGGTAGGAACCTGACAGGGAGAGCCAGGGAAGGACGCATCTCATGTGGTGTCTGTAGCGGTGGGATACGAACAACAGAGAATCCAGATACGAACCAAAGAGAGTCCCAAAGACACGTGGTGACAAAGGAGACTACGTCACAGGTGTTGGCTGTAGCAGTGAGATACGAATACTAGACAATCCCTAATAGTTGTGTGGCAAACAGAAATAACAAAACAAGATTTCTTGTGAGAGTGACTGGCAAAGAGTGTGTGGCAAAGAGTGAGTGAACTCAAACACCATGGCTGAATACATAAAAATGAAAAGAGAGGAGCTGGTGGAGAAGTGCATAACATTCAATTTACCTCATGAGGGTAAAGGGGTAGAAGAATTGAGGGTAGCACTTATAGGATTTGCAACTGCCCAGCAAAAACAACCTGTCAGAGAAGAGACCCCAGAAGGATATTTAAGCAATCCCGCTTATATAGAGTATTTGAGAGAGAAGTTGAGGATGGAAGGTGCAGAGAAGAAAAAACAGAGAGAGTTGGAAGCTGAGAGATTGAGGATGGAAGCTGAGGAAAAAGACAAGCAGAGAGAGTTGGAAGCTGAGAGATTGAGGATGGAGGCTGAGGAAAAAGATAAACAGCGGGAGTTGGAAGCTGAGAGATTGAGGATGGAAGGTGCAGAGAAGGAAAACCAGAGGGAGTTGGAAATTGAGAGGATTGGGGTTTGAGGAGAGGGAGAAGCAACGAGCATTGGATGCTGAATTACAAGTAGAAAAGTTAAAATTTGATAGAGAGAAATTTCACTCTGAGGAGACAAGGAAAGAGAGAGATGGAGCAAAAATAAAAATTACTCCAAAGGACTTTGCTGTCTATGAGCCTGGTCAAGATCCTCAAATTTACCTCAGCACCTTTGAAAAAGCAGCTCAGTTGTGGGGGCTACCTGAAGATAAATACATGCAGTATTTATCAAACTTGATTAAAGGGGAATTGGCTGAGGTATACCAATATTTCCCCTCAGACAAGCCCGTCACCTATGCTGAATTCAAAGAAGCAGTGTTTAAAAGATTCAGACTGGGGCCTGATTATTTTAGAAAGCTTTTCAGAAATTGCCAGATACAGACAGGGAGGTCTTTTGTGGAACTGGGAGCAAAGTTGATGGATATATTTGGAAAGTGGATGAGTAGTGCCAAAGCTCAGTCAGTGGAAGAGGTGAAAAGCCTCATGATACTGGATCAATTATACCATCAGTTACCACCAGAAATAAGGCTCCTGGTCAAAGACCGTTCCCCTACATCTGTGCAGGAGGCCGCAGAGATGGCGGATCACTTCGCCTCCAATAGAACTGGCTGGGTGGGGAAAACATCAAGAGAGTTTAAACCCAGACCATATAGTGCTGGCAGAAGGGATGTGGTAC
This sequence comes from Rhineura floridana, assembly GCF_030035675.1. Classification (NCBI taxonomy): domain Eukaryota; kingdom Metazoa; phylum Chordata; class Lepidosauria; order Squamata; family Rhineuridae; genus Rhineura; species Rhineura floridana. The sequence continues at coordinate 151,572,041 of NC_084486.1, forward strand.
CACAGCGAGTGAGTCCTCCATTAAAATCTGAAGGGCACAGGACACCCCAGAGTGGATCTGTGTACCCTAAAAGTGAGGAGAAATTATGCTACAAATGTGGTAGACCAGGGCACCTACGTTTTCAATGTGAGGTTGCCAACTCCATTAGTAATCCTGCTCAGACAAGGGCAGTGAAAACAGAGCCCAAGGCTTTAGAAACAGCGAAAAAGGTTCAGTTTTGCCAGATAAACTGGACAGAAGTAACAGACCTTGATTCAAGTCTGAGAGAGGAAGTGAGTGTACAAGGGGCAACTTATTGGGCATTGCTTGACACTGGTGCCGCTCAGACATTACTGAGGCCAGATTTAATAAAATCTGAGGTAATATTACCTCAGGAAACTGTGACTATCCAAGGAGTGAGGGGTCAACCAGAGAGTTTGCCTGTGGCCCTGGTGGAAATGACTTGGAGAGGCTGAGAGGGCCGATATAAAGTAGGCATTAATGCCCAGCAACAAGAACCAGTAATACTGGGAAGGGATGTAATGGGCGCCCAAGGAAAGATCTATGTAGTGACCAGACAGCAAATTGGCAGAGAAAAAGAAGCCATATTAAGGGGGGCTGAAACAAACAGGGTGGAATCTGTTAGCCAGCCTCAGGTCACCATAGCAACCACTAGCAGGCCTGCTGAAGAAGACAAACTGTATCAAGTGGTCTCTGGGGAAGAAGCAGAGCAATTCAGGGAAGAGCTGCATAAAGATATCAGTTTGAAGCAGGTAAAGGAACAAGCCCTGACCCAACAGATTCCTTTCACTGACAAACTGAGGAATCAAGTTGTGTGTGAGAATGGGATTTTATATAGACTGTGGATGCCTGCTGAGAGAAAGGATGAATGTGAACCAGTGAAACAAATGATGGAAGTAGTGAAAGAGAATTTGAGTCATGCACAGGAGAAGCAAAGTTACTGGTATGACAGAACAGCCAGAGAACGTGTGTATGATGTGGGAGATATGGTTATGGCGTTCATACCCAGGAAACATGACAAATTACAGGCTAACTGGGAAGGACCATATACCATCAGAGAAAGGCTTGACACAGTGACATATGTAATCACCACAGACCAATTAAACAAAAGCAAAGTGGTTCATGTAAATATGTTGAAGCCTTACCATACCAGGGATGCACAGGTGTTGCAAGTTACCTTATTCCCTGAGGGAAGTGGGCCTGAACTTCCAGATTTGGTACAGGAAAGCAAAGACAAAGGAGGGGTAGATCAAGTGGAATGGTCAGAGGAGGTAGAGGAAGTAAAAGAAGAGATTCTGAGAGTTTTGAAAACCTATAGGAATCTCTTTAGCAACAAACCTGGCCGAACCAGTATAGTTATACATTCCATTGATACTGGAGATCATGCCCCAATCAGTTCTGTTCCGTACCGTGTGAATGGGAAAGTTTTGAATGAGATCAAAAAGGAGGTGGAAGAGATGCTGGAATTAGGAGTGATCAGGGAATCCATCAGTCCCTGGGCCTCAAGTATTGTCCTGGTTCCGAAAAAAGATGGAACGACAAGGTTTTGCATTGATTATCGGCTAATCAATAAAATTACTGTCCCAGATGCGTATCCTATGCCTAGGGTAGACGCAATGTTAGAGTTATTGGAGGCAGCAACCATTATCTCTACACTAGATCTCTGTAAAGGATTTTGGCAAATGGAACTAGACGAGCAATCCAGAGCCAAAACTGCCTTCAGTACACCAGATGGGTTATATGAGTTTGTGACCTTACCCATGGGACTAAGGAACTCACCAAGTTCGTTTCAGAGGCTAATCAATACTGTGTTGCGAGGCATGTCAGATTTTGCAGTGGCCTATATCGATGACGTGGCCATTTTTAGCAAGTCGGTGCCTGAGCATGTTCAACACCTGACAACAGTATTGGAGGCCTTAAGAAAAGCAGGCCTCACAATAAAAGCTAAGAAATGCCAGTTTGGACTAAAGGAAGTAATCTATTTAGGACATAAGGTGGGGAGTGGGAAAATCACCCCCTTATGGAGCAAGGTGGAGGCAATACAAGCGTGGCCGATCCCCTTAACCAAAAAACAAGTAAGGGCATTTCTGGGTGTGGCTGGTTTTTATAGGAAGTTTGTGAGAAATTTTGGGGAAATAGCAACCCCCTTGCATGAATTGACCAAGAAGAAGTGTTCTGAGCGTGTGGTATGGACAGATGAATGTCAGAAGGCTTTTGATCTGCTGAAGCAAGCCTTGTGCCAAGGACCCATATTAATAGCACCAGACTAAGAGCAACCATTCATCGTGGCTACAGATGCGTCAGACCTGGCGCTGGGAGTCGTCTTGCTACAGGAGAGAGAAGGCACCAGACATCCAGTGGCGTATCTGAGTCGCAAGCTGACGCCGAGGGAGAAAAACTATTCGTCGGTCCAGAAGGAGTGCCTAGCGGTCGTGTGGGGACTGAACAAGTTGCGCCCATACGTGTGGGGACGAAGATTCACAGTGACTACGGATCATCGGGCCTTGTTATGGTTGCAGACTATGAAAAACCATAACACTATGCTGCAGAGGTGGTCCTGGGCCCTACAGGACTATCAAGTGGACTTCCAGTTCATCAAAGGCAAGGACAATGTACTGGCCGATGGACTTTCCAGGCAAGTGGCTGGGACTGCAGTGACGTGACCAGACAGAGGAACAAAGAAAGACATTTTCCCCATAGAGACTTTTATTTGTTAACGCGACGTATAAATCCTGGAACAGGAATAATACTCTGCCGTTGTTTAAGGGGGGGGAAATGTGATGTTCCTATATATTAGTGTATATATGGTAAGTGCTGGTTGTTTAGAGTATACATGGTAAGTAGTGAAGGAGGAGGGGGAGTGAATGGGCAATAGAATGCTTGATGATTGGCTGAATGTTTAAAATGGCTGACAGTATAAATGAAAGGATGGCAGGTAAATCTGGGGGAATGTGAGGTGGTGAATTGTGGAATCTGGGGGGAGAAGAGAAAGAGTGGATTGCTTGGTGGGGTTTAGAGAGTTGTCTATCTCTCATTTAAATCTTCACCAGAGTCGGCTGTGGAGACCTTGTCCAAGTGCCTGGAATCCGTGAGTGGTTGGATGGGGAGGAACAGGCTGAAGTTGAACCCCGATAAGACCGAGGTGCTACTCGTGGGGGATAAGAGAAGGTTGGGAGACGTTGACCTGAAGTTCAGTGGGGTAAGTCTACCCCTGAAGGACCAGGTCCGTAGCCTTGGGGTTGTACTTGATTCCAGGCTGTCCATGGAGGCTCCGATTTCGGCAGTGAGCCGGGCAGCCTGGTATCAACTACACCTCATACGAAGGCTGCAGCCCTACTTTCCTGATCATCAACTCCCACTAGTAGTACACGCCCTGGTCATCTCTTGATTGGATTACTGTAATGCGCTCTACGTGGGGTTACCCTTGAAAATGGTCCAGAAACTACAACTTATACAAAACGCGGCGGTTCGATTACTTATGAATAGTCGCCGCCGGGATCACATCACGCCTGTGTTGTTCGATCTACACTGGCTTCCTGTTGTTTTCCGGGCCCAATTCAAGGTGTTGGTATTAACCTTTAAATCCCTATACGGTTTTGGCCCAGTTTATCTAAAGGAGCGCCTGCAACGCCACCAATTATGCCGCCTGACACGATCTGCCACACAGGGCCTTCTCTCAATCCCGCCGACAAAAACAGCTCAATTGGCAGGAACCAGAGAGAGGGCATTCTCAGTGGTGTCCCCCACTCTTTGGAACTCCCTCCCACAAGATCTACGGCACACCTCTTCCCTAAATACATTTCGTAAAGCCTTAAAGACCTGGCTCTTTCAACAGGCCTTTGGGACTTCCGGGGAGGATTAACTGTTATGATCAAATGCCTTATACCCTTCGTTATTATTATTGTTGCTGCATTGTCCTATTTTATTATTGTATTTTATTGTATTGTATTTTAACTCTTTATGTAGAGTGGTCTTTGGCCAGATAGGCGACATATAAATTAAATTAAATTTATGATTATTTTATTTTATTATTACACTCAGCCACACAAAAGTTAGAAATCAGAAACACAGGCCTTTCTCTCCATCCTTCATCCAAGAGGATTGTCACCTTGAAGGACACTTTCTAGCCAGACAAAAGCACTTGAGGAGAGCACAGAGTGTGGCCTGAAGAGAGTTCTGGGCCAAGAAAGCAAGGCCCGGGGGGGCACATTTGGCTCTGGGCCTGACGTTCCTCGCCCCTGATCAAATTGACAGTGTGCATCATGGACACATGGTGTGCCAAAAATAAATGCAGGAAAATCAGCCAGACTTTGGTTTGTCTAAGCCCTGTGGCTTACGTGCATGCTAGTGTCCCTAAAAAACAGTGTGACTGTTTTGGTAGCCATTGTAATGGCCATTTGTAAATCTATATCCTTAAGTCGGGTACGGATAGCAAATTTGGCTGAATTTATGGTTTGTGTTGATAAATGTTCGAAAGATAAACCTATTGAGAGTAATTTACTCCTAATTTTATTGTTCCAACTTGATGAGAAGGAATCACTCCAGAGATGTGTTAAGTATCCCTGAAGATGTTCATAGGATAATCTGGCCCAATAGTTAGAGGCCATCAGCCATGCTTGGCATTCGATGGAGGGAAGACCTGCTTCTATTCTGAGAGCTGCTGTCGGGACGCATCTCGGTACGCCCAGTAGCCGATGTAAAAAGAAGGAAAGAACTGCTTCTACTGCGGGGTTAAATGCATGAATCCAGATGGCCGTTCCAAACAGTAGCTGAGGAATAATTTTTGTTTGAAAAACCTGGGTAGCTGCAGGCACGTAGCTTCCTCCTTTATGGAAAAAGAAACGGAGGATTTTTTTAGCAGTAATACGTGCATTTAGAATTGCAGCCCTTATATGTATAGTCCAATTCAACGACGCATGAAAAGTAATGCCTAAATATATTGCGAAACCAGAGCAATTTGTTGTCCATTTACTGTCCAGGAACCTGCGCTATTTTCAGATAATAGGAAAGGCAGAGCAAAAGGAGGATTGGCCATCCTTATTTCCACTTCGCTGTCGGTCCAACATAGCGAACTTAATTCTATGGAAAATATAGCTATGGCAGTCCTCTTGACATTCAAAACAGAGTCCCTTTTGATTATCAATGTTTATATCCCTCCCACAAAATTGAGGTGTCATACGGATACGATATGGGATGCTTTTGATAAATATCTAACAGACCTTGAACACACATTTCCAAATACGAAATTGATCCTTACAGGCGACTTCAATGCCAAAACCGGACCTAATGCCGACACTCTTTTCGCCTCCAAGCTGTGGCGTGGTGAAGAAACTGAACTGTACGTCCCAAAGCAGTTGCAAAATATGGTAATGCTCAGATTATTTATCTAGCTAAAGGTCATGCCATAGTAATATGTTATGCTGTGTGGTTGTGGATGCAAGCACTTGCAATAAAACAAGCTCTTTAGAAAGTTACATTTTAACAATGGATGAGATCTTTGGATTGTTGTCAAAGTATGCTCGTAACAGTGACCACAGTGTTATCTTTATAGTAATTCTGTCCAACTGGATGTTTTCGTTTATAGCTCCTGAGGAAGGAGATCTATTCTCCAAAGTGCATAGAGAATGTAATAAATCATCTACATAGCACCAGAGCTTGTCTACTTTTGATTTGACTCAAGCATTCAAATGACCAGTTACTCCTTTAGCAAACTCACTCTTGGGAGGGAGGAATGCATGGATGGAAGGATCAAGACATTTGTTTGTCATGTGATGACTGCCATGTCGCAGCTTAAAGAGAAAGGCCCACTATACAGTTTAATTGGGTCCAATTCTCCCACAAGAGGCTACACTTTTGTATGATCTCCACTTGCACATTCATTGTTATGACTGTTAGCTAAATGTGTGAATTGACATCATGGCAAAGTGGTAGGAAAGAATCGAGGGAGGTGGAAATGGAAAGGCAGAGAAAGAGGGTAAAGAGACTGGCATGGAGTTCGATGGCAGGAAGTCTGCATGCATCATTGGGTGTCCTGTTCTCTGGAAACTCTCCCTGCAGAAGGAATCCAGTGCCACAAATAATGGTTAACTGCCCATCACAATGCAGACCTGCCCTACTTCAACCCTCCCATTAATCCATGGCTTGCAAGAACCATAGCTGGTTGGAAGCATGAATGGGCTCAGATTTTCTGAGCTCCTCGTTGCTGTTCCTAAACTCTGAATGAAGCGACAGCTCTCTGGTGATCGCTAAATTTGGTAGCTGCGCTCAGAGACTAATTGATGGCTTTGCCCCTGAGGCAGCAGCTGGGAACACACACAGAGTAATAAGATCTCCAGAGGAAAAGACTTATCTCCTCCCCCAGCCCCTGGGCTCCTTCCTGTGGAAACGCTTTGCCTCCAGTGGCTTGACAAGAGAGCTGGCAACATCACATGTGCAGACCTGCAGGGCAGGAGAATGCGATCCCTCACCCCCACCCTCTTGGAGCCACTCAGTGAGGAAGAGGCCCTCGTCCCCTTTGCTAGGACAGACTCAGAACTTGCAAGGAAGGAGGGCCGCTTAAGACAGCGATAACTGCAATCAATAGAATGTCTTCAAAGCTTTTACAAAATGTTTTTAAAGTTGTTTTGTTTTAATGTATTTTAATGTCTGTTTTTATGATGTTTTAAAGGGTTTTTAGTGCTTTTGTTTGCTGCCCTGGGCTCCTGCTGGGAGGAAGGGCGGGATATAAGTCTAACAATAACAATAACAACAACAACAACAATAATAATAATAATAATAATAATGATGATGATGATGTGGTGGGGTTTTTGTTTTTGTTTTCAAAAGTGCTGTACAGAAAGCATGCTACTCCTTAATTAACTTGTGAGTGGGGATGGAGAGATCTGTCAGTTTTGGTTTCTCATTAAGTTCAGTTTGCCATACTTCTGCATCAATTTGCATTGGAAAACAAATCCTCAGGAAAATTTGTCAGAGTTTTAGCGTGCATTTCTCCTAATCTACATATTTTTGCAAGCAGCTTTCCCTCATGTAATGCATTTTTAAATGTCATTTTCACTAATATATGCATTATTATGCACACTTTCCTCTAATTTGTAGATGAGAACTGCAGCACAAGAGTTGGAGACGAGTGAATGTCAAAGGATTCCTGCACTTTGGTTTCTGTGTTATTTTGGGAAGTACTCAGTAGGCAAGTTCACATTAAAACTCTAACTGAGCCAAATTTCTTTCCCATTCCCACTTGCAAACAGGGAATACTTCTGACATTCCCCCACCCCCATCTGAATCTCTCCTGGATTAAGGATCCTGCACGGATATTATTATCCATACTTTGTGAATTTTTAAACACAGTCCAGCCTCATCCCTGCATGGTCCATTAACAATCTCAGACAATGCCTAAAGGTAGGTATTAATGCTAGCACAATCAGGTTCATGTTTGTTGGCATCCAGAAGGGGAGTCTGACATAATTAAAAGCAGTGGTGGCTGGTGGCTCTGTGTCAGTGTGGCAGTGGAATCTGCTCCGGGTTTTACTCTGAACTTTCAAGGAACTGCCCAAGGTCCACATGTTATTTTAGTGTGGTAGCACCTACTCTTTGCAACTCCTTGCCTATTGACATCAGGCAGGCGCTTTTGCTGTATTCCTTTAGGCGCCTGCTTAAAAAGTTTTGATTATTTATTTATTTATTGCATTTATATCCCACCTGTTCCTTCAAGGAGCTTGAGGTGGTGTACATTGTTCTGCCCCTCCTCATTTAATCCCCACATTTAATCCTGTGAGGTAGGTTAGGCTGAGAGGCAGTGACAGGCCCAAAGTCACCCAGTCAGCTTCATGGCTGAGTGTGGATTTGAACCCTGGTCTCCCAGTTCCTAGTCCAATACATAGATGGTGATCTGCTTTAATTTTTTTTTAGTTAGTAGCTGTTTTAATTGTTTTAATGCTGTTTTTAATCACTTGGTGTTTTTTTACTGTTAATGTTTTTTGTAAACTGCTTAGAGGTCTTTACATTCAAGCGGTATATATATTTTGTTAAATAAATAAGATAAAATTAATGGTTCTTTCAGAGGTCGCTTGCTTCCACTGTCACTCTCCAACCTAGGCCTATCCATCTTCTCATCAAAGAGACCGCCAGAGTGGATTCTCCAGAATGGCTACATTCCTTTGAGTGTCTCTCAGAATAACCACTGAAATCTTTTAGCAGGAGCTAAAATAATCTCATCTAATATGGATGAAGTGTCAGAGTTCAAATTGCTGAGAAACTCAGACAGCAGCACAACCCAGCACTTCAGTGATGTTTGTCTATGGATTGTGATGCCCTAGGACCAACCTGGCATCCTCCAGTCCTAGCCAGAGCAGCCATATGATGCTGGGGTAAGGATGCGTGAGAAATTAGATTCAGTTTGCATTTCAAGTCAAATCGATCAAATTCACACTTTCCAAAATAATATGTGAACCAAAACACAGCCATTCTTCAAAATTTGCACTTATTTGAATTTTGCAATGCAGTTCACTCACCAATGTTCACAAAAATGCACATGTTAGGGGAAAGTGTGCATAAAAATGAATCTATGAGGAAAAATAACAAAAGAATTCATTATATGATGAGAAATTGCTTGCAAAACTGTGTATATATTAGTAAAACTGCCTACAGAAATGTGTTTATTAGGAAAGAATTTCCCCTAAAATGCTGAAGAATGTTCATGAAGATTTTTTTTAAAAAATCACAAATTCTTGCAGAAATGTGGAGAACTGAATTGAAGACTGGAAAAATGAGAAACTGAGAGAACTGAAACTGACAGATCTTTCTACCCCTACACTGGGTATTTATTTATTTAACATTAGATTTATTAGATTTCTTGCCTGCCCTTCACCAGAAGGTCCAAGGGCAGGTCATAACTATAAAATATACAATCGTAAAGCAAATAAAACAGTTACAGCTATAAAACAAGGGAAGTATAAAAGCAATTAAAAACAGTTCCATATATAACAACAATACAACTATTTAAAAACCATTCCATATATAAAAACAGTTAAAAGTAGTTCCAACACACACACAGAGTGGGATAAGGTCTCTACTTAAAAGGCTTGTTGAAAGAGGAAGGTCTTCAGTAGGCACCGAAAAGTCGACTGAAACGGTGCCTGTCTGATAATTAAGGGGAGGGAATTCCAAAGGTATTCTGGTCCCAGGCTATATTATTGTTATTGTTGTTGTTGTTGTTATTATTATTATTATTATATTTATATCCTGCCCTTCCTCCCAGCAGGAGCCCAGGGCGGCAAACAAAAGCACCAAAAACATTAAAACATCATAAAAGCAAACTTTAAAACACATTAACACAAAACATCTTCAAAAGCGTTACTTAAAAAACCTATCAAAACATCTTCTAAGGTTAAAAACATTTTTTAAAAGAAGGTTTAAGAACATATTAAAAAGCAATCCCAACACAGATGCAGTCTGGGATAGGTCTCAACTTAAAAGGCTTGTTGAAAGAGCCTATATAATATTTGTACACCAGTAACAGCACCTTGAACTCAGCTCAGTAGCTAATTGGCAGCCAGTGCAATTCTTTCAGCAGTGGCGTAATGTGGTGAGGATACATTACACCAGGGGGCAATCTAGCTGCTTCATCTTGCTCTAGTTTTAAAAACGCAGCATTTTTGGATACCCAACTCCACACAGTAACTTGGGAGTTTAAGGGGATTCTTTGACGTTCCTAACTCATGGTGTCTTATTAACAGAACAATTCATCTCAGGCATGTGAAAGCCTCCCCAGAGTCACACAATTGGTGCATAATTTGGGGAGTACAGAGAGATGATGCACACCCCTCGTAGGCAATGCTGGATGGGCCAAGGCCCTGACTGTGAGGAAGGAAGCTTCTTATGTTTGGGACTTCAATATTCAAAGGTGCTGTAGATGACTGATAATGCCCCAACTGGCCTTGGCTCAATCTACCTAAAGCAATGTTTCATCACAGAAACTGAGCTGGGGCATCCTGTAAGCCAGCCTTCTGCAGGCTGGTGCTCTCCAGCTGTTTTTGACTATAACTCCCATCATCCCTGACCATTGGCTGTGCTGGCTGGCGCTGATGGAAGCTGTAGTCCAAAACAGCTGGAGATCAAAAGGTTGAGAAATGCTGACCTAACTTTACCATTTATGTGCCAGTTCAAGGAAGCAGGCAGAAATTCAAAGATGTTCAAATAGGGGATCCACTGCCCCTGAGTCTTCCAAATGCCTTTGCCTGGCTACCTTCCAGACATTTATTCTAGTTGGCTTTTGATGGCTAGGGACAAGGAGCGCTCAAGGTGTTCCATCATTGCAGTTGAGGTTTTACTATTTTTATATATGATAGTTTACATTTATTTGTTAAATTTGGGTCCTGACTTATCCTAGATAAAATATATGGCAGAGGAAGATGAGGTGGGTGGGCTCATTTTTGTTACCACCTAAATGGTATTGGAAAGGAAAAAACAACTCCAAAACAAAAGCTTCGGTAATCAATAATGCAAGGCGTGTGCTCTGCCTCTGAGCCAAACAACAACTTCCCCAGATAACTTTCCCTTAGAGTGACTTTGAATCCCTTTTTGTTCCTGAGTTGCCCCTCCGTGCACGAAAGGAACATCAGCCCATTTCTCCAGCTGCACGTTGCCAAGATTTGCTGCTTCACCTGCGCAATGGGGAAAGTTGACCCCATTTGTCTTGACAATGTGATTTGTCCTTATGAATCACTTGGCAAGAACTTCACAGATGCTCTGTTCCAGGATCTCACATCTGTCTTATTGATTGCGGCAGTTCCGACCAACCTTCCCATCTGAGGTTGGGTTGCAGAGGCTTCCCATTTTGTTGCAGCTTCAGATGCTTTAACTATCTAGTAGTGGCAGGCAGATCCATCAGGTTGATTGTCAATAATGTCTCAGCTGACTACCATGATAAGCATGGAAATCATTGCACATGTGATTTTATTCAATTATCAAAAAAACTGCCAATTTAAGATCAGAGTTAAGGCTGTCTCATGTTGGCTCGAGCTTCACAAACCCAGGAAATGTCAAGATAAGGCTGATGCCTTCATAGATGCGCCCTGTGATCAGTAATGATGTGCCATGTGTGGGGAAGGGCTGCAGCTCAGGGGAAGAACATCAGCCTCGCATGCTTGCAGTCCAAGTTTAATCCCTGGTGTCTCTAGGTAGAGCTGGGAAGACTCCTGCTGGAAACCTTAGAGAGCTGTTGCCAGTCAGTGTTGACAATATTGAGCTGGATGGACCAAGCATCTGACTCATATCAGGCCCACTCAATGATCTGAGCTGCAGTTCAGCAACTTCTGGAAGGCCAAAGGGTCTTCACACCTGACGTATGGGATTGTTGCCAAGCAGAGCAATCCTAAGCCCCAGCCAGGAAGCACGGTGGTAGGACAAGAGCTGCCTGCATCCCAGGCTATTATTATTATTATTATTATTATTATTATTATTATTATTATTATTATCATCATCATCATCATCATCATCATCATCATCATTATCATTATTATTTGATTTATATCCCGCCCTTCCTCCCAGCAGGAGCCCAGGGCGGCAAACAAAAATGCTAAAAACACTTTAAAACATCACAAAAACAAACCCCAAAATACATTAAAAACAAAACAACATTAAAAACAAACCAAAAAAAGCTTTAAAAACATCTTTTAAAAAGGATTAAAAACAGATTGTTAAAAAAAAATTCAAAAGCATTTCTAACGCAGAGACAGGCTGGGGTAGGTCTCAACTTAAAAGGCTTGTTGAAAGAGGAAATACTATGCTAATCATGCCAGCCAAGGCCGAAGAGGGAGCTGGTTTTTCCTCTCCTTCCCTTATTTTTTTCTGTGGCAGATCTGAGTTGACACAGCTCAGGTGCCCATGGACCAGGCACCCCAAGGATCCATGGGGCTTTCAATTCAGCAAATATACCATTTTCGGGCTTTTCTGGGGGCGATCGCTGGCAGAGGCCAAGAAGGCTCAGTGGGGCGTAGTGGAGGATCATCATCTCTGCCTTATCCTCTTTCAGTTGGGAGCCAGAACTGCACTGTTAGATGTGTTTAAATTTGTTTATGTTTCTATGTGTTTATATGTGCATCCCCAATCCGGAGACTTCGGGGAGATCAACTTCACACTATAAACCGATATTGGTTTTTAATAGGGATGTGCAGGGCCAGCACAAGGCATGACTGGGCCCTTGGGCACCAGCCTGCCCCGGGCCCACAGTGCCCACCTTCATGTGCCACCCACCTCTCCTGCTGCGGTGAATGATGGCTGCGCTGCGCGCACATGCATACCATCAATGAGGGTGGTGGCAGGGCCTTCCCTAAGGATCTGATGCCATCTTGGTTGAAGGCAGACCTGTGCACACAGCACAGCCAGCATTCATCACAATGGGAGAGGTAGGTGGGGCATGCAAGCGGGCGCTGCAGGCCTGTGCGGTTGTAGGGGGGTGCCTGGGAGCTCCCTCTCTGTGATCTGCAGCAGAGTCAGGAGCTGACTCTGCCACGGATCACGGAACGGGAGTGCTACCCACCCGCCCTAAAGAGGGGCCTGAACTGTCCGCCCTCTGGCACCAGCCCTGGGGATGTGCAAATCAGTCCGATTCTGGTCTGGGTTGCTTTTGCATGTGTACTTAATGAATAAATGTCTTGTGTCTTGTTTCTCCATTCAACTGCTGTAATAGCCCCTTCCAGTCGATTTCGACTTATGGTGACCCTATGAATCAGCGACCTCCAAGAGCATCTGTAGTGAGCCCCCCTGTTCAGATCTTGTCAGTTCGGGTCTGTGGCTTCCTTTATGGAATCAAGCCATCTCTTCTTTGGCCTTTCTCTTTTTCTACTCCCTACTGTTTTCATTGTCTTTTCTAGTGAATCAGGTCTTCTCGTGATGTGTCCAAAGTATGATAACCTCAGTTTCATCATTTTAGCTTCTAGTGACAGTTCTGGTTTAATTTCTTCTAACACCCAACACATCTCAAATGTATTTTGTTACATTTTTTGAGCCAAGAGCAGGGTCACAACACGGAGCCCACACAAAATGCAAACAAACAGGTGGATAAGTTTTAAGCCAGACATTCATTGAGTAGATTTTATACTAGCCTTCCTGGTTTCTAAACTGTCAGAGACGTTACCCCTTCACGTTTCACCTGTTTTTGAAATTCACCTCTCCTCCTGAAACACAGGGAGCAGCAGTTTTCTTCTGAAGCCATTGGCAAGTGCAGATTTCTCAGAGTTGCAAACAATATAAAGCTGAAAAATAGCATCATCAAAACAAAAACATGCGTTGAAACATGCACAGCAGTAGAAAACCATTTGAAAGCTTTAGCTCAGAGGTGAGGAACCTGAGGCCCTCCAGACTCCAAGTCCCACCAGCTGGGACTGCCACTGGTCAGGAATAATGGGAGTTGTAGTCCATCAACACCTGGAGCACCACCGGCTCACCACCTTTGCTTTCACTTCTGCAGACATGAGGAATAGCTTATCCTGCCTCTGGAATGAAGATGGGGGGAGTAGAAAAGTCATAGCTCAGTGTCAGAGCATCTGCTTTGCATGCAGAAGGACACAAGTCCAATTCCTGGCATCTCCAGGGGGTGCCCCATGTCCGAACCTGGAGAGTCACTGCCTGTCAGTGTTGACAGTGCTGGACTGGGACAAGTGTGTGAGTTGGTGATTGATTATATATATAAAGGTAGCTGCCCATGTTCACTGGAGAAGGGCCATAGCTGAGTGGCAGAGCATCTGCTTTGCATGCAGAAGGTCCCAGATTCAATCCCTGGCATGTCTAGGTAGGGCTGGGGAACAGTCTCTCTCTGAAACCCTGAAGAGCTGCTGCCACTCAGGGCAACAGGAGGACAGAAGAGGAGTCCTGCTGCATCAGTCCAAAGGGGGGCCATCTGGTCCAGCATCCTATCCCTCCACATGCAGCACTGTTTCCATTGCTCTGCAGTTCATCTTCCAGCAAAACCATCTCACTGTCCACTGTGGCAAAATTATGTAACTTATGTAATTAATTACATAAATTATTAAATAAATTACATTGTCATTATGTTATTCCACCCCATTCATTTCAATGCAAATGGGAGGAAAACATAATCAATTACATATTGTTTGTGGATTGAAAGCAACAACTACAGCAAACACGGATCGTAGTCACTAGATTGATTTACAATCTGGGCATGGGAAGAAGAAACAAACATCAGCAACTTGTACCCCCATTTCAGTTTTTCTGACATCCCTAGGAACTGGGGAGGAAATAACATACAGAAATGGATTATATTAGGAGAAATTAATTGTAAAAATGAGTACTTTAGTCAAAACTGAATACAAAAATGTGTTTATTACAGAAATTTGCTCTGAAATGCTGAAGAATTTTCATGAGGATTTAAAAAATAATAATTGCAAATTGCTGCAGAACTGTGGAGAGCTGAATTGAAGGTTGAGAAAATAAGAAAGTGAGAGAGCTGAAATGGACATATCCTTCCATCCCTACCTAGGGGACCCCAATGGGCGCCCATGGGTGTACATGTGCTCACAGAGGCCTTCCCTTGTGCAGACAGGCTCCCCTGTCCCCCACTGAAATTAGGCTCTGTTGTACCCAATGGAATAAGTTTATTTATTTATTGAATTTATATCCTGCCCTTCCTCCAAGAAGGAGCCCAGGTTGCCCTGTGCACGTGGTTGTGGCACGCTTGTGCAGCTCACAGCAGTCCCACCAGTTTGCAATGTGCCCATGTGCTCCATAAGCTTGGCGACCCCTGGGTTTTGTCCTCAGAATGCAGCTTTGGAGACTGGGGTACATGTGCAAAGGAGCCCACAGACAGAAGCAGTGAGGCTGAAGCATTTTCTTGGAGAGGCTGAACTTGCTGCATCCTGAACTCGAGCCAAGCAAGCAGCCAACTTGAAGCAAACATCCAAACCTTTCCAGGTCTCTAGTTATTTTATCCTAAATGTTAAAAATACCTGCTAATGTAACTCTAACAAGGAAGTAGGAAATGTCACCTCCTTAAGGCAGACAAACCACATGTGAGTAGAAAATTGCCTTCCCAACTCACAGACTAGCACTCAGCCCATTTGCTGCCTCTCTATTATATATAATATCTACCTGAATCTCTTCCATGTGCTTCATAGATCCCATATGCTTGTTTTGAAATTGTTCTAATTTTAAAAGTAGAAAGAAAAAAAGATTCTGGAAATGTCTCCCCTTTTCAAAGTGAATGTTATTTTGCACTATTTGCGAGCAATATTTCCTGCTCCTATCAGCTGCCTTCACACTCCGTTGCCTTCAGTGATGTTACTGCTGATAGAAGATAACTAAACATGTGGACCAGCCTTCTCCAACATGGTGCACTCCAGATGTTTTGGACTACAACTCCCATCAGCCCCAACCAGCAAGGGCAAGCATTGCAGAACACCAAATAAAGCGGAATCATGTGTGGTAGGTCCAGTATAAATCTACCACTAATGCACTTTCATTGCATCAGTGAAATATTGCAGAATACATTTTTAAAAATCAGTCTGGAGGGGCCCAAAGTGCCTATTAAATATTAGGCAGGCATCCTCTCTCTATCGTTTTAGATACCTGCTGAAAACTTTGCTTGTTTTGGCAAGCCTTATCCAGGCTGCATATACGCTATACAGCTAAAGTGCACGCCCCTCCAAAGAATCCTGGGAACTGTAGTTTACCCCTCAGCCCTCACAGAGCTACAATTCCCAGCACCCTTAACAAACTGCAGTTCCCAGGATTCTTGGTGGGGGAGAGAATGTGCTTTAAAATTGTTTTAAATGTATGGTATATATGCAGCCATGGTTCAGTTAATTAGCTCTGTTTTCAAAATTGTGTTGATTTTATCTTTGTTTTTACTTATGATGATACTGGGCCAGTCACTGCCTCTCAGCCTCAGAGGGAGACAATGGTAAACCACCTGTGAATACCGCTTACTATGAAAACCCTATTTGTAGGGTCGCCATAAGTCGGAATCGACTTGAAGGCAGTCCATTTACATTTATGTATATTTATATATGTGTGTGTGTTTTAACGATGATGATTAATTTGCTTTTAATTGGCCTGTGGATTTTAGCTGTGTTTTCTTTCCAGTGTTACTTGCACATTGCTTGGAGAGCTTTTTGATCAAGCCGTTTATCAGTCTCCTAAGTAAATAATAGGGTGATGGAAGCAGCAGCAGGGTGGAGCAGCACCCAATGGTATGGAAGAGGAGGAGGAGGAGGAGGGCACAGGCTGGGCAAAGCAGGCAGCCCAGAGAGAGGAAAGGGGGGAAATCATGGGGAGGAGTCACCAGTTTGATTACTCCTTGAGGCCAACAGACTGATGCCAAGATCTGAACTACCAGCATAAAATCTGGCAAAGTTGCCAGCTCAGATTTTTCAGACTTGACAAAGTTGCAGAAGGTGCCAGGTTCAATACTTGGCAGCTCAAGATTGGGCTGGGAATGTGCCTTGCTTCAAACCCTGGACTGTTGCTACCAGTCAATGTAGATAATACTGAGCTAGAACTTCCTGCATTCCCGCTCCACTCCTTTCCCAGTGTTTGCACTCAAACCTGTCTATTTCTAGGGTGCATTACTTGCACGCACACGTGCACACACACACACATTTTACCCATAACTCTGTTCCATTCTGTTCTTGCATTAAATTGTCCCAGGTTTAATATTCAGGAAAGGGTGATAGCTCAGCGGCACAGCACCTCTTTTGCATGGAGAAGGCCCCAATTTCAGACCCTGGCAGCATCTCCAGATAGGGCTGGGAAAGAATACAGGAATGTGGGAAGCTGCTTTAAACTGAGTCAGACCATTGGTCCATCTGGCTTAGTATTGTCTACACTGACGGGCAGCATCACTCCGGGGTTTCAGGCAGGCTTCTCTCCTAGTCCTACCCTGTCTGAAATCCTGGAGAGCTGCATCTGGTCAGTATAGCCATATTGAACTAGAGGGACCAGTGGTCTGACTGCGTCTCAGGCAGCTCCTTCTGTCGTGTATACCCCTTCCTCTCCAGGTCGGTAAGTGACGTTTGGCAACTTGACAGATGGGACCTCTCTGTCCTGGCTAGATTTGGCAGAGAGGTGTATAGTTCTTGGAAGGAAGGCCTTCGTCACACAGTGCCTAGCTAAAATTATGGGATTTGCAAACCAGGGTGCAGTGATGGCTTTAAAGGTGTGGTTAGACAGATCCATAGGAAATAAGTTTATCAATGGCTACAGGCCATGGCGACTGTCTTCTCCCTCCACTATCAGAGGTAGTAAGTTCTACCAGTTTCTGGGAATCACAAATGGGGAGTGCACTCTTGCGCTCATGTCTTGTTTGTGGGCTTCTCGCTAGAGTACCTGTTTGGACACTATGAGAACAGGATGCTGGACTAGATGGGCCTCTGGCCAAATCCAGTAGCAAACCTCTTCTGTATGTTCTTAAGCTGACTTCCATAATATGACCAACCTCAGCAAAGAAGTCCATTCGCAAGGGTGTGCTGTACATCATTCCTCCTCTGAGACTGCCATTTCTAGCCACATGGCGCCTGTGGACTCCCAACTGTAGATCTAGAAGATGCAGCTGCATAATACCCCACAACCAATTTTGAGAAAGGCTGGTGAGTCCATCAAACACCATCACGTCCCTTGAGTTGCTTAATTAGCAAATTTTAGCATTTTACTCATCAAATATTATTACAGTACAGACAGCAATAAACCTAGTATGTGAAAATCAATATTAAAAGTTAAACCCACATCTGTCATCTGATGGCCTTTCCCATTATAAGCATCCAAGAAAGGGGCAACCTTTGCAGTTCGCATATATGTATGTATGTATATCCTCCTGGCAGGAGACCAGGGCGGCAAACAGAAATGCTAAAAACACTTTAAAACATCATAAAAAGACCTTAAAATATCATGCTGGTCACTGACCATAACAATAAAGAATATATATAAGACCTTAAAATACATTAAAACAAAGCAATGTTAAAAACATAAGAACATAAGAACATAAGAAGAGCCTGCTGGATCAGGCCAGTGGCCCATCTAGTCCAGCATCCTGTTCTCACAGTGGCCAACCAGGTGCCTGGGGGAAGCCCGCAAGCAGGACCCGAGTGCAAGAACACTCTCCCCTCCTGAGGCTTCCGGCAACTGGTTTTCAGAAGCATGCTGCCTCTGACTAGGGTGGCACAGCACAGCCATCATGGCTAGTAGCCATTGATAGCCCTGTCCTCCATGAATTTGTCTAATCTTCTTTTAAAGCCGTCCAAGCTGGTGGCCATTACTGCATCTTGTGGGAGCAAATTCCATAGTTTAACTATGCGCTGAGTAAAGAAGTACTTCCTTTTGTCTGTCCTGAATCTTCCAACATTCAGCTTCTTTGAATGTCCACGAGTTCTAGTATTATGAGAGAGGGAGAAGAACTTTTCTCTATCCACTTTCTCAATGCCATGCATAATTTTATACACTTCTATCATGTCTCCTCTGACCCGCCTTTTCTCTAAACTAAAAAGCCCCAAATGCTGCAACCTTTCCTCGTAAGGGAGTCGCTCCATCCCCTTGATCATTCTGGTTGCCCTCTTCTGAACCTTTTCCAACTCTATAATATCCTTTTTGAGATGAGGCGACCAGAACTGTACACAGTATTCCAAATGCGGCCGCACCATAGATTTATACAACGGCATGATGATATCGGCTGTTTTATTTTCAATACCTTTCCTAATTATCGCTAGCATGGAATTTGCCTTTTTCACAGCTGCCGCACACTGGGTCGACATTTTCATCGTGCTGTCCACTACAACCCCGAGGTCTCTCTCCTGGTCGGTCACCGCCAGTTCAGACCCCATGAGCGTATATGTGAAATTAAGATTGTTTGCTCCAATATGCATAATTTTACACTTGTTTATATTGAATTGCATTTGCCATTTTTCTGCCCATTCACTCAGTTTGGAGAGGTCTTTTTGGAGCTCTTCGCAATCCCTTTTTGTTTTAACAACCCTGAACAATTTAGTGTCATCAGCAAACTTGGCCACTTCACTGCTCACTCCTAATTCTAGGTCATTAATGAACAAGTTGAAAAGTACAGGTCCCAATACCGATCCTTGAGGGACTCCACTTTCTACAGCCCTCCATTGGGAGAACTGTCCGTTTATTCCTACTCTCTGCTTTCTGCTTCTTAACCAATTTCTTATCCACAAGAGGACCTCTCCTCTTATTCCATGACTGCTAAGCTTCCTCAGAAGCCTTTGGTGAGGTACCTTGTCAAACGATTTTTGAAAGTCTAAGTACACTATGTCCACTGGATCACCTCTATCTATATGCTTGTTGACACTCTCAAAGAATTCTAATAGGTTACTGAGACAGGACTTTCCCTTGCAGAAGCCATGCTGGCTCTGCTTCAGTAAGGCTTGTTCTTCTATGTGCTTAGTTAATCTAGCTTTAATAATACTTTCTACCAGATTTCCAGGGACAGAAGTTAAGCTAACTGGCCTGTAATTTCCGGGATCCCCTCTGGATCCCTTTTTGAAGATTGGCGTTACATTTGCCACTTTCCAGTCCTCAGGCACGGAGGAGGACCCAAGGGACAAGTTACATATTTTAGTTAGCAGATCAGCAATTTCACCTTTGAGTTCTTTGAGAACTCTCGGGTGGATGCCATCCGGGCCCGGTGATTTGTCAGTTTTTATATTGTCCATTAAGCTTAGAACTTCCTCTCTCGTTACCACTATTTGTCTCAGTTCCTCAGAATCCCTTCCTGCAAATGTTAGTTCAGGTTCAGGGATCTGCCCTATATCTTCCACTGTGAAGACAGATGCAAAGAATTCATTTAGCTTCTCTGCAATCTCCTTATCGTTCTTTAGTACACCTTTGACTCCCTTATCATCCAAGGGTCCAATTGTCTCCCTAGATGGTCTCCTGCTTTGAATGTATTTATAGAATTTTTTGTTGTTGGTTTTTATGTTCTTAGCAATGTGCTCCTCAAATTCTTTTTTAGCATCCCTTATTGTCTTCTTGCATTTCTTTTGCCAGAGTTTGTGTTCTTTTTTATTTTCTTCATTTGGACAAGACTTCCATTTTTTGAAGGAAGACTTTTTGCCTCTAAGAGCTTCCTTGACTTTGCTCGTTAACCATGCTGGCATCTTCTTGGCCCTGGCGGTACCTTTTCTGGTCTGCGGTATGCACTCCAGTTGAGCTTCTAATATAGTGTTTTTAAACAACTTCCAAGCATTTTCGAGTGATGTGACCCTCTGGACTTTGTTTTTCAGCTTTCTTTTTACCAATCCCCTCATTTTTGTGAAGTTTCCTCTTTTGAAGTCAAACGTGACCGTGTTGGATTTTCTTGGCAATTCACCAGTTACATGTATGTTTAATTTAATAGCACTGTGGTCACTGCTCCCAATTGGTTCAACAACACTTACATCTCGCACCAGGTCCCGGTCCCCACTGAGGATTAAGTCCAGGGTTGCCGTCCCTCTGGTCGGTTCCATGACCAACTGGTCTAGGGAATAGTCATTTAGAATATCTAGAAACTTTGCTTCTTTGTCATGACTGGAACACATATGCAGCCAGTCTATGTCCGGGTAGTTGAAGTCACCCATTACTACCACATTTCCTAGTTTGGATGCTTCCTCAATTTCATATCTCATCTCCAGGTCTCCCTGAGCGTTTTGATCAGGGGGACGATAGATCGTTCCCAGTATTAAGTCCCTCCTGGGGCATGGTATCACCACCCACAACGATTCTGTGGAGGAGTCTGCCTCAAATGTCCCCAAATGTCCCCAAATAATTTGCAAAAGATGAGCAGGAAGGAAACTTCCTCTTCATATACCTCTATGGACAGCAGAGTTATATGAGCAGGCTTTTGTGCATTAATTGGAACCCTGAAACATCAGCAGTCACAGTGATGGCTTATGGCTTCATGTCAGTGGGGCAGAGGAATCCTCTCCAGGTTTTAGTCAGTTGGATGGCCAACCACAAACACTGGACCAAGACTGGCAGGTGGGGGTTCCAGTTCAAAAAGGCATAAGAACAGCGAAAGGAGAAAGAACCTGGCCAAGCAAGGTCTCTTCAGATGAGCTGAGTTGCTCAGACAGGAGGAGTTTCTGATGCTAGGGCTTTAAAGGGCCAGGAAATCAGATGGCAGAGAACTGCAGGGATGATACTGCATTCTAGGTGGTGCTTTTGAGGAAGAGAGTTCAGACCCCAAAAAGATGAGATGCCACGCATGCATTAGCAATAGCAGGGATGGCTTTTAAGAAGTAAACAGCAGTTCTGATCCGGATCAGGAACATCGTGTGGGAGTAGGGTTTTTTAACCCTTTCTCCACTGTTGCAGTCCCAGTCCAGATCTGTCCCTTTGTGCCTGTCATTTGCTTTAAACGAAATATTCCAGTTGGCGTCAATAAGAGATTTTCTTCTGATGCAAATAGCAAACACAGAGGTCCTAATTTGGGGATGTAGCAGGGAGCAAATGGCTCTCTCCAACTAGGTCCCAAGCTGGATCAGGCAGTATGTACTTGCTATTTACACAATTTCCAATTGCATGAACGTGGACCATTCCAGTTTGGCCATCAAGTCTACAAGGATTGCTGTTTATCCAAAGCACAGATCTCACAACCTTCATGCTGGCTATTTTTTAAAAAAAGGGTATGTGTGCAGGGAGAAGGCACTAGGGATGGGTGAGAATTTCATTTCAGTTTGTATTTCAAGCAGAATTTATCAAAGTCACACTTTCCAAATCAATATGAAAACCGAAACACAGTCGTCCTTAGAAATTTGCATTTATTAGAATTTTGTGATGTAGTTCGCCAACTAAACAATGTTTACAAAAACACATACATTAGGGGAAAGTGTGCAGAAAAATGAATATGTGAGTGAAAACAACATGCAAAAAGGCATGGTGTGATGAGAAATGGCTCGCAAAAATTGTACCTTTGTGAATACTGCCTACAAAAATGTGTTTATTCAGAAAAATTCACACTAAAGTGCTGGAGAATTTTCATGAGGATTTTTTTTTAAAAAATTGCAAATTGCTGCAGAAATGGGGAGAACTGAATTTAAGATTGGAAAAATGAGGAATTGAGAGAGCTGAAACTGACAAATCTTTCCATCCCGAGAAGGTACACAAATTGATGTGTTGTAATGCCGCATCTATTTTGGCCCTGGTCCATTGTGTGTCAAGGTACCAACAGAGGCCATGAGGCGGAGGCACTCTTGGACAGACTGAACTTGCTACATACCAAATTTGAGCCAAGCAAGCAGCCAGCTCAAAGTAAACAACCAAAGCTTTGCAGGTCTCTAGGTTTGTTGTTGTTGTTTTGTAAATATTACAAATACCCCCTCATGCCACTCCAACAAATAAGTAGGAAATGTCCCATTCTTGGTGGTAGCGATGACATTGACCAAAGTAGGCAGATCAGACATGAGAAGAAAATTGCCTACCAGTTCCTGGCTCACAGACCAGCGCTCAGCCCATTTGCTACCTCTCTATTATATATAATTTCTACCTGGATCTCTTCTGTGTAGCACAGGCTTCATGCATTTCATATGATTATCCCCCTGTGGGGATGTTTTGAAACTGTTATAATTTTTCAGAGTAGGAATGAAGAAAATGGAAGTCATTTTTCTGGAAATGGTGCTCATCTGTCAGGCAACTATTTCACTTGAGAGGCAGGACAAAAGTAGAGAAGGACCAGGCAGCGCTTGGTGAGACCCCTGCTGGAAACCCCAGGGCCTCTGCCAGTCAGTGCAGGCAGTCCTTAGCTAGATGGAGCAAGGTCTGGCTCTATATAAGGCAACATCCATCCTATGTTCTCAGGTCAGAATTCCTGATCAGTTCCTTTCTTGTTGTTTTATTAACAAATGCAGAAAGAAGTGTTCATAAAAAATGAGCAGTAATCTTCAAAGAAGTTTTTCTCCTACTCCAGGAAGGTGTTTGTCTTTCAGATTTATAGCTGGATTTGTCACAATCATAATACTCAAATGGCCTTGATTTGGAAGGCTGCACTGGGCAGCTCTCTCTCTCTCTCTCCTATTGGTTCCAGTTCTTGAAAGGTCTCCCTCGCAAATTGTAGCACGGGGTCACAAATGTGGCACCCCTGGGCACTGAGATGCCCACCCATACCTCCTACCTTGAGCCCATCTCCTTAAACGTGCCCACATTTCACTGGATGCCAGGACTGGACACTCCCACCCCGTCCTTTCTCTTCCAAACAGAGAAGCTTCCCTCTGTGAGCAAGCACAGTAGTGGCTGATGTAGCTGCTATTTTTCCATTGGAGGGGTCATAGGGAGGCATGACCCCATCTCTCTTTCTGCTCGTTCAGATGTGGCAGCCATTTTGTGTTATTCCTCAGCAGCCATCTTGTGACTGGCACCCACGGCACTTTCTCAAAATTCCAGCTGTGCCCACTGGCTGAAAAAAGATTGGCACCCCCTCCTGAAGCAGCTGGAGACTTAAATAACATCAACCATAATGGGGAACAGCCTCTGGATTCTTGGTTTATTTAACATGAACCCAACACTCCCCATAACAAAAAAAAACCCTGTAGCTCAGAGTAGAGATGAACAAATGTGTCCATTTCATTTTTCTCAGTTTCTCATTTTTTTCAAACTTAAATTCATTTCTCTGCATTTCCGCATCAGATTGCAATTTTTTAAAAAAGTCCTCATGAAAATTCATCAGCTTTTCTGTGCAAATTTCTCTTAATATACACATTGTGTATGCAATTTTGCCAAATCTAATACCTAATATATACAGTTTCCCCTAATATAATTCATTTCTGCATCTTATTTTCATTAATATGTGCCTTTTTATGCACACTTTGTCCTAGTGTATGCATTTTTGTACACATTCCATGGCTGGAGAACTTCACTGTAAGATTCAGAGAAGTGCGCATTGGGAAGGATGCCTGTGTTCCCGTTCCCGTATTTTTTGGAAAGTGCAAATTTGGTAGGTTTGCCTTTAAATGTGAACTGAATTGAATTCCTCCCCTACCATTCTTCCTCAGTCTAGAGTTGCTCATCAAGGGCTTACACCAGGGGAAAGATGCCTACAGTGGTTTTTTTGTTGTCATCTCCCCTGAGATAGTATTGAAAAAGGGAGCACTCTATCTTCTGCACAGCGAAGAGGGAGAACGTTCAGGGTCCTCCTGGGGCACCCCATCCAGCCACTCCTGATATGTCATTACTGTACATGTGCATTTCTCTTGACAGCGGATGGTGGGAGGAAGCGTCCTGGAGAACAAGACATCAACAATTGCAAATGCCAGCTTTTGTCTTCCGTTCTTATTTCCTAAAGTGTCACTCACCTATTTGGGGGCCTAATATTATTAGTTAAGAATGCTGTTCTCTGCAAAGCAATCAGCTAAAACGTCCAGGATCCTTGCCAAAACAAACACATGAGCAAACAGGCTGGCTGCACTTCAAAGCCTGTGTGTGCATGGGGCTTGCACTGAAGGATATGCCCAATGACGCCTCCACATGAATTGCCACTGGGTCCACCAGGCTTAGGCCATCAGGGATGCATGCAGCCGGAGCCATGGTTAGCTTCTGGAGTCAGGTCAAGGGGATGGTGTCAAAACCCTTTGAGGCCTGGGAACTTCAGATCTGGCTCAGGCGGCATCGTCTGTATTCCATCATTGTGTGAGGACAACTTGACCTCCGTAAGGAGTAAGACTATCTGGCCTTGGGCTTCTTTGTTTTCAAAGCAACTAATATGCTAAGGATGGTTAAGAAATGTTGTGTGTGTGTTTTTAAATCACACAGTGCCTCTAGACTGTACCTATTTTGCAAGAGGTAGTCAAGTGTGCACCTGACCTTTAGTTTTGCACAATTAAAGTGGATTCAAGTGTTCTGTCATCCTGGTGCAACAAATCCACTTAAACACACACACACCAGACTTTTTGCAGTTAGGAAAGTGACAATGCACTGAAGGGTAACAGGAAGATGTACAAACACCCAACAGGCACATCAGGATGACTGACTCACTGGCGATCACTCGTGGCCGAGTAAGACTGTCTTCCAAGATAATTTGGTTGCAAGACGCCTGTGCGTGAATTTGTTTTATGTGGGGAGATCGGCGCACAACCATCAACACACAATCTTGACAGAAAAAGGCTTTGATCCAATGGCATGGGTACCACAACAATTGGAAGTCTTTTATCTGCTGCAGCCTTCATCCACCTTCACAGCCGTTGTAACGTACGCATTGTTATCCCCCTCCTGTTCTGCCATTGAGGACTTTCTTGGGTCGTTCTTTGTCTGGTTCCTCTCCCTTGACCTTACCGCCATGAGTGACCCTACTGGGAGTACATGACTCCCGACGGCATTGCTCACAGGGTTCACTGGAACACGCAAGCCCACTCACCACTACAAGGTGACGATCCATGGAGTGAGATCAGGATGAATGCCCATCGTCGTATAACCACCCTGTAAACAAATCAGAATGAATGCTCAATAAATACTGGGCACAGTCTGACCACTGTGTAAGCTTTGTGCAAGAAAATCAAGATGAATGCCCAACATGTGGGTCTCCAGGAGCAGTCCACAAGCTAAAAAAAGGGGGGGACATATCCCCACTCAGCTTTTGAGTAACGTGTCTGAGTGAGGATTGCACTCTTCATGTACACAAATGGATACAGAGCAGGCTGGTCACGTGGGGCTAGTGGGGCACTGCCCCACCAGCACTCAGGCAGCCCACACACCTGCCTGCCTCCTTCCTTATAAGCTGTCCAGGGAGTGGCATTGGCTGCTTGCGTCCTCCTCCTCCTCAGTCTCAGTGTTCACCCTTATAGGACCAGTAGGGAGGAGGAGGAAGGGGTCTGAGCGAGGATGAGCTGCCTCTCCCTGTCATTCGCTTTGGCTCCGCCTCCTGTTGGGCTCCCCACCTCCCGCCCCAATGGGAAGCAGCCACCAATGAATGGCTGGAAATGTCCTCTCCAACACTGACACCTTTCCCCATTTAACCTACTCTTATCTCTCAAACCTTTATAGAAATGCTGTTGGCTTTCTGCCTTTGCACTGGGAACAAAATATTCCAGCAAAGCAAGCAGGATATGGAAGGTGTGTGTGCAGCCAGGGCTGAGAGATCAGCTTACATCTTTCTTTCCTTGATAATAATGAACTGGCTTGAATCCCACCTTCCTTGTCACCTTTTTGCTGCCTCGAAGCTCTTTGGCTGCGTGATGCAACGCAGCCGACCCGAGCCTGGAGCTCTCCAGAAAGTTTGTAGTCCAACTGATCTGATACATGCCTGCTCAGAAGTAATTGCCACTGAGTAAAGTGGGATTCACGTGCAAGTCAGTATTCATAGGATTGCAACTTGGGGGATCTTGATTGACAGGATCTTGCTTTGGAGATGAGCAGAACCCAGAGCAATTTGTCCCAGGCCAACGTACCAGGTACTCCAGAGGCCTGGCATCCTCTCTCTGACAGAGGGCCATATATCTGGACAAGAAGAGGAATTTATGGCAACAGAAAGCTGCCTCAGTCATGATCTCAGGAAGCTCTCGTTGCCAGAAGTAATTCATTCATGAAAGCAACCAAGTCTCAGCTGATGGATATGAAGATGCAGCTCTGACTCATACTGAGTCACAAAGCAGGAGTTTGTCTAGCCAGCCATTGTCTACTCCAGGGTTCACCAAGCTGGTGCCCTCCAGCTGTTTTGGACTACAACTCCCATCCAGCAGCGGTCAGCACGGTGGGGCAGGGCGGGGGGGGGGGAGCAAGGCAGCATTGATTCCCTGGGTTCCTAATGCAGGTGTCACTGCAGTTGCACAGTGGGGCAGGAGCGGGGAGGTTGGCGCAGTGGCAGGGCATCCGGATGCTGCTCTTGCTGCACTCGCATCTCCTGCTACCTCCCTCCTCCCCTCCCAGTAACTGGCTGCAACCCCAGCATGGGGGAACCAGGTAAGCAACGCGGCCCTCCCTGCTCCGCCAATTGCTGCTGCTGCTTCAGCCCCAGCCACTTCAGTCGTCAGCAGAGTTGGAAGGCAAAGGCAAGCCTGCTCCAACGGGTACAGGCTCCCCTAGCTCACCTGCCTGAGAGGCTTGTAACTGGAGATGAGGCAGGCTGGACCTTCTGCGTGCAAAGGGGCCACAGACTCCTCCACTGAGCTATGCTCTCCTCGATTCAAGGGAGTGGTCAGTAGGGGATGATGAGGTCAGGGGCTCAAAAATGGTGGGGTGACAGCACTCACCTGGCCTCCAGTTGATCACATTGCTGCTGCTTACTGGGAGGAGGAGGAAGCAGTGGGGTCAAAGGGGTGCAAATGCACCGGCAGCTGCACTGGATTGGCTCTGCCAGCATGTTTGCACCACAGCAACTGCACCAGCCGCACCCCTCCTTGCTCCTCTTCTTCTACCTCCCTGTAAGCAGCAGTGGCACAACCAACTGGAAGTCAGGGGAGCCCCACCAACCCACCATGCCATCCGCAACTGTGTGTCACGATGGATAAACGGTGCCTTTTCTTTTTTTAAAACAACAGCAACAACAAAAGCTGCTTTTCTGTACTCATACAGAACTGCAGGGCTGTTCACAGGGTCCAAACTATGGGCGCTCTCTCGCTCTCTCCACCCCCCCCCACTGGTTCTCTAACGGCTAAACCTGAATCACTCCCACCTCATTTGTCCTTTCATTGACAAGTCAGCCCATCTCTCAACCTTTCCTTGCCACAGAGCCCCACAACTCTTCCTTTTGCCAGCACCAATCAATAGCTGTCAAGTTTCTGTATGGTTGCCATATGGTCTTCTGGCTACAGGTTTCCTTTCTGGAAATATCTCAGTTCTTAGGAAGGAACAAGTGATTCAGGAGACGGCTATGCGCAGGAGGGAAGAGGAGGAAAAGAGCTCTTGAGGTGAAGGTGAAGGTGAAGCCTGTTGGCACAGAGGATCCAAATGGGAAAGGCTTTCAGAGTGGCTAATATGACCCTGCTTGATTTTTTAAAAGAGGAAAGAAATTGTAGCACCAGGTTTTGGGTGGTTTTTTTTTATAATCTAATATGGTCTGTAGACAAGCCTCTGCTGCCATCTGCTGGAGAAATTTAGAAAGATGAAAAGAAACTGAAAAGAAAGGTCAACACAAGGGAAGTAGCCAATTCATAAAAGTCTGAGCACTTTCATTCACAGCAAACTAGCACAGCACTGCAACTCTTTCAGGCTTACTACTAGCAGTTAGAGCTTGCAATTTTTAAAGCCTGACTAGTAATATGCAAAATTATACATAAAATGCATATAAGAGTCAAGGCCCATTTGTTACTATGGCTGTGCAGCATAATTTTATAAGCATTAACAGTTCAATATTTTATGCACTTACATGCATGGTTGTATGTATCTGTTTATGTTCTGGTTACTTTAGGAACCCCGGAGAGTAAATGCATACCATACACATGTAATATTGTACATTAGCGATGGGGAAACTTTCTATTCAATTCTCATTTAAAGCCAAATGTATCAAATTCGCACTTGTCAAACCTGCAGACAAAAATGTGTTTGTTAGGAGAATGTTGCACTAAAATTCTGAAGAAAGTCCTTTGGAGGTGCAGTGGCCAGAACTGCACACCATGGACCACCAACGTGGTGCCTGCAACAGATGCATCTGCAGAAGCTTTCTCTGGTACCCACACATTTTTGTAGGCGGTTTTGACTGATGAACACATTTTTGCAAGCAATTTCTCATAACATAATACATTTGGGTATGTTGTTTTCACTCATCTAATCACTTTCATGGACACATTTCCCCTAACACATATATTTTTATAAACATTGCTTGATTTCAGAACTGCATTGCGAAATTCGGATTCCCTAGAGAAGAATTCATCCAGGTCAGTGCTTGGCATCCCTAGAGCCATGTGAGCTCTGTATTTGGGGCAGGTTAAGGTTATTTATTTGTTCAGCAACATTTTTATACCACCAATACATCCAAGTGGTGTAGAAAAGAAGAGAAAATACAATAAGGTACCATTAAAACATAATAAAACTGACATATTCAAACTACTGATGGTATAAAATGCATTTTTGCTGCTTCTTTCCTGGGATTGCCAAATTAGCTGGAGAAAGAACCATTTTAATGTTTGCTTTGCATTGCTTTTAAATGTTTTTATGTTGCTGTACACCACCCTGATATCTTGCAAATGGGCGGTATATAAATACTTTTTAAAATATAAATAAATAAAAATAAAAGAACCAGGACTGGGCTGTTCTTGTCCCTTTAACAGACATTCAGTGGTCCAAAATGGGCAACTGAAGTTTGCCGAGGCCTTTAACACCTGCTAATTGCTGCAGATCAAGCTCTCCTTAAAGGGTTAGCTGCCAGCGGTTCTTAAAAAAAACACTTGGCAATCCTGTTCCTGTTCTCACATCCCATCTTGAATGAACCTGTGGCCTATAATAAATAAATAAATAAATTTTATTTTTCAGTCGCCTATCTGTCCGGGTTAGGGACACTCTAGGCGACGAACAACAAGAATAAAAACAATACATATAGATCAACATAATCAAATTTTAAGCTAAAAAACCATTCATTAAATCAATTGTAACATAAATTAATCTGTCCCAATCTTGTAGGCCTGCCTGAACAGCCGGGTCTTCAAGGCTCGGCAATAGCTGGACAAGGAGGGAGCATGTCTGAGATCGAAAGGGAGGGAGTTCCAGAGGGTGGGGGCCACAACAGAGAAGGCCCTCTCTCTGGTCCGTACCAGCCTGGCTGTTCTCACCGGTGGGACCGAGAGAAGGTCTTGCGAGGCTGATCTCGTCAGGCGGCACAATCGGTGATTCTGGAGGCGTTCCTTCAGATATACTGGGCCGAAACCGTATAGGGTTTTAAAGGTCAACACCAACACCTTGAATTGGGCCCGGTAGACAACTGGTAGCCAGTGAAGATCTAATAACACAGGGGTGATATGATCCCAGCGACGGCTATGCGTAATCAAGCGTGCCGCCGTGTTCTGTACCAGCTGTAATTTCCGGACCATTTTCAAGGGTAACCCCACGTAGAGCGCATTGCAGTAGTCTAAGCGAGAGGAGACCAGGGCATGTATCACCTGAGGGAGCAGGTGAACAGGAAGATAGGGTCACAGTCTCCGTATCAGATGTAATTGATACCAAGCTGCCCGGCTCACTGCTGTAATCTGAGCCTCCATGGACAGCTGGGAGTCAAGTATGACCCCAAGACTGCGGACCTGGTCCTTCAGGGGTAAACTTACCCCATCATTCCTTGTTACTTTGCATACATTTCTCACTTAAACTTTGATCAGCAGCAACTCATGGAGCAGAGCAAATGCTCCACTTTCCCTGTCGGGTAGCCAAGAGAGTTTTATAATTCTGGGTCATGTGCTGACACCTGTTATAAAGTTGTTTGCCTGGTGTAGGGGGAAAGCTCAGAGGGTTAGTCCTCTGGGATCCTTTCCAAGCCATGTGCAGACATGGCAAGAAAAGGATAGTCTACACATGCTCAAAAGCACTTGTTGATTATTGCTTTGCACTTCCCACATTTGAATTCTAGCACTCAAAAACATGGCTTTAGCAGGGTTGAAGCAATATTGCAAAGGTGTGCTTGCTTAGAAGACCTGTAGAAACCCCAGCCCCCCCTTTAACTTGTCCGGATCAGGGTGTTGCCTTTTCTTTGTCCAGAGCTGCACCCTGTAAACCAAACAGGTGGAAACTGACCCAAGTTCCACCCTCTCCAAGCCAAGCTGTACACTGAGTGCCAGCGAGGGTTTTAACATCTGCCAGGCCTCAGTAACAGAGAGAGCAAGTCAGCCACTCCTCCTTCAGCACCTGCTGATGTGATAACAGCCAGCCTCGCCCTCTCCCACCAACCCTTTGTACTTCCTCATCAGGCTTCCCTGACTGGACAAGGCAGTTTGGGCAGGTAACCTGATCCTTTGTCCTACTGCGTCTGTGGGTCAGTGCTGCTGTGCTAGGGGCTTGCAAAGAAGTTGCTGCTGTGCACCTGACACAGGTAAGGGCTGTCCAGATCCCTTCTCCTTGCAATGGCTGTGAAAGGATTTCTCCTACAGATGGGGTTAAGCTGGTGTGGTGCTGTCAGGAAAAGGGAGGGGTGTGTGTGCGTGAGAGAGAGAGAGAGGTCTTCAGTGCTCTGAGCCTGGAACAGCTGTTTGCTGGGGATGCCACCACACAGTCACTCTCAGCTTAACCTACCTCACAGAGCTGATGTGAAGATAACATAAGATAATTCTATTATAAATACATTGAGTGGGGGAGAATCCATGCAAATATTGTAGTGACTACATGGATTCTCTCTCCTTCTCTCTCTGATTTATTTACAGTGGAATTATCTAATTTTGTACAACAACCCTTTGAAGTAGGTTAAGCTGAGAGTGGCAGTAAATTAAGCTAAGGCCACGCAAGGAGGTTACGCAAAACATGTCTCGGGCTGTTGGGTCAACCTGTTAGAAAGAAGCCAAAAGCCACAGTAGAGAGTAATACCTTTATTAGGGCGAATGAAAATGTCACAAAGTTCTGAGGAAGCTTTTGAGTTCCCCAGAGCTCTTCCTTCAGACTGCATATTAAGGAAAACAATGTGTGGAGGGGGGGCAGCATGGGGGGAGGACAAAAAAAGATGAGCATGATGTTGTCGGCATTCTGGAAGAATCTTAAGATGGGGTTGTGCAGACTTCAATAAGACTTCCCAACCACCCGATGAACCAAAATCTCTTGATTTTCAGCTTTCATTTTACCAAAAAAGAGAGTAAGTTTCTAGCATCTGCAGAATCTGTGAGATACGAGGCAAAATGTACAGGCATTTTTCTCTTTTGTGAGAAACTAGCTTGCTCCACCCATTTCATTGTTTTATTTTGCCCCTTGCCTGGGAAAAATTCCTGTGGACACCAAGTGCCTAACACTTGTTTCCAGGGAATGTGAAGAAGCACATCCTCAGTTTTGGGGATGAGTGTGTGTGTTTGTGGGGGGGGGCGATTGTGCAACTTTCATATTCTTTACAGTGGAAGCTGTAGCAACACAGAAACATAAACATTAAATGCTTGCATGTCAACTGCCGCAAATGTTGAAGAAAATACAGTATTGAAGACCCATGTTTGGAGCAAACAAACATTGACTTGGCATGGTGCAACACTTGCAGCTGCAGGTGATCTTAAAATGGCTGATGCCACGTTACTCAGATCTCGGCTGGTGTTCCCCAGAAACATGTCCCTCCACACACCTGCTCATAGAATGTTTTGGTTTCTTCCTACCATTCTTATACTAGGTAGGAAGGCAAAGACATAGCCTACAGTTGCCCACAGTTCTCCTCTGTGGGCACGTTGGGTGCCTTGGGGCTCCTGACCGGCAAGGGTGCAGCTCCTGCAGGGCAGGATTGTGGCTTTAGCCTGTTAAGAAGCCAGAATCTAATTATTCGTGCAGAGCTGAAAGGGTTAGAGAAGGACAAAACTTCCAAGCAGAATGGTTGGCTCCTAAGCCAGCTGTGGCTGGAGTGCTGAACAAAGGGCAAGGGAAAATTATAATTATTTAGCCGCCCTTCTCCCTGAGGTTCCAGGGCAGGTTGTTGTTGTTGTTGTTGTGTGCCTCCAAGTTGATTTTGACTTATGGGGACCCTATGAATCAGTGACCTCCAACAGCATCTGTCATGAACCACCCTGTTCAGATCTTGTAAATTCAGGTCTGTGGCTTCCTTTAGGGAATCAATCCATCTCTTGTTTGGTCTTCCTCTTTTTCTACTCCCTTCTGTTTTTCCCAGCATTATTGTCTTTTCTAGTGACTCATGTCTTCTCATTATATGTCCAAAGTATGATAACCTCAGTTTCATCATTCTAGCTTCTGGTTTAATTTGTTCTAACACCCAATTATTTGTCTTTTTCGCAGTCCATGGTATGCACAAAGCTCTCCTCCAGCACCACATTTCAGATTTTTCTCTTATCCACTGTTTTCACTGTCCAACTTTCACATCCATACATAGAGATTGGGAATACCATGGTCTGAATGATCCTGACTTTAGCATTCAGGGATACATCTTTGCATTTGAGGACCTTTTCTAGTTCTCTCACAGCTGCCCTCCCCAGTCCTAGCCTTCTTCTGATTTCTTGACTATTGTTTCCATTTTGGTTAATGACTGTGCCAAGGTATTGATAATCCTTGACAAGTTCAATGCCCTCGTTGTCAACTGTAAAGTTACATAAATCTTCTGTTGTCATTACTTTAGTCTTCTTGACATTCAGCTGTAGTCCTGCTTTTGTGCTTTCCTCTTTAACTTTCATCAGCATTCATTTCAAATCATTACTGCTTTCTGATAGTAGTATGGTATCATCTGCGTATCTTAAATTATTGATATTTCTCCCTCCAATTTTCACACCTCCTTCATCTTGGTCCAATCCCTCTTTCTGTATGATGTGTTCTGCATAGAGATTAAACAAGTAGGGTGATAAAATACACACCGTCTCACGCCCTTTCCGATTGGGAACCAATCAGTTTCTCCATATTCTGTCCTTACCAGGGCGGGTTACAACCGTTTCAAATGCATGACGTTTATCTGGTGACTCTGGTTTTAGGTGTCATCTCTTGGCCTAGCAGCCTTGTTGGGGTGATCAAAGGAAGGGTCTGTAGACGTCTTCCCCTGGCTGCAGCACCAAGATCTATACAAATAAAAAGAAATAAATGCATTTTGTGTAATCGTTGTTGAAAGAGGGTTGCAGGCAGCTTTTCACACATGGCTGCATGAGAAGACATGAGAACCTGAATTCCTGCTTTGACGCCCGCCGTTCGTCGGGGCTCAGAGGCAACGGTGCCAGGCCACTCTTCTCCCTGAGAATAAAGGTCTTCAGGGGTTTTATTCCTTTCCATGGGCCTTTCCCCCAACCAATCAGGACCCAAGGGGTGGGGTGGTGACCCTGGGTAGAGTTGATGCCTCTGAGACCCCTGCCGACACGGCGTGAAGGGGAAGGGGAGAATCCCAGCTGGTATATTTGTAGGAGGACAGGGGCACACAAGCCAAAGTGGTTCTTTGTTTTCTTTCCTTGTCTGAGCTCTGCGCTCTCTTCCACCAGCAGGGAGGCCGAATGCCTTGCCAAGCGCCAGGATTGTCCTGGACGTTGAATATTAGCTAATGGGAGCAAAATGTCACTCGCCTTCCTCCCGAGGCAATATTGCTAAGTGTTTCCCCTCCAGGGTCCCAGCAAGTGCCAGGAGAGCCTGCAGGCGGAGGTCACTCTGACTTTGCAGCAACAGCCCGCAAAGCAACGTCAGGGAGATGCAGGTCTCTTTTGCGCGGAAAGGAGGCTGGCTGACTGAAGGTGTGCTCCATGAGGTGACAGTGTCAGACGGGGAGCTGCATAGAGGCACTAGACTGGAGTCCGAATAAAAGGCACAGCAGGCCAGGCTCCGTTATGCACCACAGAGCTGTGCTCTCCCAGGGCTGACACAGGCTCCTCTAAGGAACAGCCTCAGGTCCAGGATATCAATCTGATATATGGGTAAAAGGAGGCGAGGAAAGCTATTGGAAGAGGTAAGGCTTGCCACGAGAACCTGTTCTTGATGCCAGGCAGGCCCGGCACCAGGCCATGGCCAGGTTGGGCTCTGGCTGAGGGACCCCTCCTTAGGGTGGGAGGGTGAAGCCTGCTGCATGATCTGTGGCATAGTCGGGTCATGCGATCTGAAGCTGTCAGGGGGCTGGAGCTCCCAGGCAACCCTCTCCAACACAGGCAGCCCAGGATTAAACAAGCACACCTGCCTTCCCTACCTGTCACACTAGCATGTCAGTGTGCATGTCCCATGGGATGTGCGAACATGCCTACTATCTTGGTGATGACAGGCATGCGTGGACAGTGCACAGAATGTGCGCCCTGATGCCAAAGGTAGGTGGGGCAGGCAGGCCTATGTAAGCCCTGCTCCATGTGTATCAGAGAGGCAAACGGTGTTGCAGGCCCAGGCAGACTCTGCTTTGGGGGGAAAATCAATAGGGAAGATGACAGTGCCTCTGAGCAGGTGCAGAGTACCTTGCCAAGTGAGCACAGAAGAGTAAATTCAACAACAACAACAAAACCACTGGGATGGAAGCTCATTCGACATCTTTTCCCAGAACTGGGCCAGCTTCACAGGCAACCCAAATTGACTGCACAGCTAAAAAATATCCCAGGACAATTATAAACATACCGTAAAAAGAGATAAAAATTGTTTTTAAAAGAGTACAAAAACAAGAATAGGTTTCAAAATAATACAAAATGAACACCTAAAGCAGAGACCTTTTCATCCGGCTGTAGAAACTTGTCAAAACAAAAAACATCTTCGATGGTTTCTGGAAAGTGCAGATAACAGGTGCCTGCCATATAGGGATGGAAAGATTGGTCTGTTTTGCTTCTCAGTTTCTCAGTTTTCCATTGTTAAATTCAGTTTTGTACATTTCTACAGCAATCTGTGAATTAAAAAAAAATCATGAACATTCTTCACCATTTTAGTGCGAATTTCTCCAAATAAACACATTTTTGTAGGCAGTTGTGGCAAAGGGACACATTTTTGCAAGCCATTTCTCATCACATCATGCCTTTTGCATGTTATTTTCACTCATATATTCATTTTTATGCACACTTTCCCCTAATATATGCATTTTTGTAAATGTTGCTTAGTTGGCAAACTGCATCCCAAAATTCTAATAAATGCGAATTTCGAAGGATGGCTGTGATTCGGTTCTCATATTGCTTCGGAAAGTGTGAATTTTAAAAAATTCTGCTTGAGATGCGAATTTAATCGAAATGCTCACCCATTCCTAGTCATATCTCAACAGGAGATGCTGTCCCACAGAACAGGGGCAGCCACAATGAAAGCCCTGCTCCAAATTGCTGTGGAGGGGGCTTTGGGGATCTTTGGGGCTTGAAGGAGAAACTCTCCTGCAGAACGCAGTGGCCTGCTACTGGGCACATATGGGAGAAGGCGGTCTCTCAGGTAACCTGGTCCTGAGCTGTATGAGGCTGTGTATGCCTTACGCTGAGTCAGACCATTGGCCCATCTAACCCAGTATTGTCTGCTCTGACTGGCAGCAGCTCTCCAGGTTGAGGGTCTCAGGCAAAGAGAGATCTTTCCCATAATCTGCTAGCTGGGATCATTTTACAAGGAGATGAAGAGGACTGAACCTGAGGTTGTCAGAACGCAGAGCAAGTGCCCTGAGCTCTGGCCCTCCCCTGTTAAATGAGATTAAAATGGAGAAGTCATTATCTTACCTTTTGCCTAACGTCAGTCACATAAATATGTCCTGGAACAAGAACAAGCTGATTTATGTAACCTAGATAGATTGTGCAGGAAATAATAACAACCTTGGGCTGCTTCCAGAAAATGAGAATTCATCCTGATTCATTTGCACAAAGTTTGCAAGGAGGTTAGACAATGTCGGCTATTTACTGGGCATTCGTTCTGATTTGTTTGCAGGGAGATGGTATGATGTTGTTTTAAGCAGCAGTTGTCCCACACTTTCCAGTGCGTTTCCATCTGACGGGGGGGGGGAGGGTCAGCTGCACAAGAGCACCAGATCAACTTTATTTGCGCAGTCTGAATTTGCTGGTGTGCGATTGAAACCCAGCTGAATACAAGGACAGCCTGGAAGTGTCCTTCTGTATATTTTGGTAGATGTATGTTAGCTGGCCACAGGACAGGCAAGGATGCCTGTGCAGCACAAGAGCGTCCCCACCCTCCCGGTCACTGAAAACAAGCTCAATATGTCCCAGGCTTCTGATGATTTTATATAGCATTGCCATGTGCTACC
Organism: Rhineura floridana; assembly: GCF_030035675.1. Taxonomy (NCBI): domain Eukaryota; kingdom Metazoa; phylum Chordata; class Lepidosauria; order Squamata; family Rhineuridae; genus Rhineura; species Rhineura floridana. The sequence continues at coordinate 151,608,741 of NC_084486.1, forward strand.
AAATGTTTAGCTCCTGAGGAGTAGAATACAAGCCGCTGATGCTAAAGTTCAACCGTTGGTGTGTGGTGGAATTCATACCCTGTTGATTCAGTCTCCTATACTATAGTGTCAAAGAAAATAAGGAAGTGCAGCAAATTAAGGGCTTGATAAACAAGCGGTGGCATTCTGCCAGCAGCAAGGACTCTGTCTGAAGGGTTGTCTCAGGTCCAAGTAAATTTACAGGCAAACAGCCATCAGAAGGGAGGGGGGCTTGAAGTGGCTCATCCACAGTGAGCTCCTGGACAGCAGACTGAGGAAGGGGTCACACACAGCTCACCTGGTTTCAGCCCTCTCCCAGAGCTTGGAAGTAATTAGTTACAAAAACAAATGACTTGTAATTCATTACTTTTCTGAGGAACAAGTGGGTAATTCCTTTACATTTTGATAGTAATAGAACTAGGAGTAATTTTATTACTTTTGTGGAGTAATTGTAATGTTTCCAGTGTTACTTTTGGGCATTACTGGGGGGGGAAGCAGAGGAAGTCTTCTGCTCCTCTGATTTGTGGATGAAAATCATGTGCCTCAAACTGGGCTTCTGTGCAGTGTCGCTCTTCCCTCATGCTCTGTGGGAGGCAATGAGGGAGGAGGTGGAGAGTGAGATGAGGTGGAGTGGAGAAAACAATTGTTTAAAAAATGGACAGTGGTGGAGAAGAATGGAGGGAAAAGGAGCTGGAGGGCAAGAACATGGATGAAGGAGGCAGCAGCAGAATGGAGATAAGAACAGGCTGGAACGGGCCCTTTATAAAAGAAATTGAAGCCAAAAACACTGGGATGTGTTAGAGACACTTGAGAACAACATTTAGGAACAAAAACCATTCCGATAGGATTTTATTAACCGTTTAACAACTGAAATGCCCTCCGGAAAGGAATGAAACAGCCCGGAACGGTGACTTCCCAGCGAGCCAGACCCACCAAATTCACCAGTCCAACATGACTACATGGGATGCATGCAATAAGACACAAAACGTCTGCGCAAACCACGTTCCGATAGCCGTTCGTATAATACGCTTTTACGTAAAACAGCCCGGAACGGCGACTTCCCAATCAGCCAGACCCACCAAATTCACCAGTCCGACATGACTACATGGGATGCATGCAATAAGACACAAAACATCCGCACAAACCACTTTCCGATACCCGTTCCAGGCTATAATATGCTTTTACGTAAAACAGCCCAGAGCGGTGAGTTCCCAATCAGCCAGACCCACCAAATTCACCAGTCCAACATGACTACGTTCCAATACCTGTTCTGGGCTGTAATATGCTTTTAGGTAAAACAGCCCAGAATGGTGACTTCCCAATCAGCCAGACCTACCAAAATTCACCAACCACACATGTTGCTGCCTCTCCTTTTGTTGGGAAATGGGAGATAACACAGGGTGACCCAGGAACCTCTGGGGTGATCAGCAATACCCTTTCTTGCTGTTTGTAGGTCCACTAAGCAGCACTATTGATCCTGCTACCAGGTTGCGAATGGCTGGTGAATTGGGGAGAGAGAGAGAAAGAGGGATTGGAGGGGCAAGTCGGCTGGCAGAAGGGGGAGAGAAATTGAGTTTGCCTTCTGTGAAATAGATGTGCTATCACAGGAAAAAAACGGGTGCCAAGAAGTGCTCTTGTGTGCTTGGGCTCAGACTCCACCTCTGCCTTTGTATTCAAGTTCTAGGCCAAGCCTCACCAGTTTGCTTTCTGTGAAATGAGTTTCTGACACAACTACTTTCAAAATCAAGGTTAATAAAGTCTGGAACCTGTGGGAGGGACTCCCACTCATTGGGCAGAGCGCATGAGGTGGAGGCAGAAGAACTTTCCAGTCAAAAGGCTCTCAGGCAAGAAGGCTGGAGAACAGGACCTTGGGCAGCCACTGCCAGTCTGAGGGCCAAACTAGATGAGATACCAATCATGCAATAAGCAATTGCACGATGAGCTTTGCAACACTAAATTGAAGGTGCAGGGCAGCTGATCCCTAGTGGGGTCCTGACGTGGGGGCTTCAGTCCCTGTACCTGCTATTTACATTGGGGAACATTGTTGTTGTTGTTGTTATTGTACCACCTCCTTTGCTGAAAATGTCACACCACTGTACCAGTGTATATCAACAAAATCACAAAACAAAGCAATCAGATGTCAGGGTTGAGGTCAGTCCCTCTGACATTATCTGGCCTACAAAGTGGTGGGGCAAGCATCCATTCCTCCACCCAGAAAAGGTTTAGCACACCTGTTCTATGTACGGCTACGATGACACAAATAAATAAATATAACTATAAAGAGTAGTTCTGAAATACTGTAATGATTTTTCATTCTTCTAAAGATATTTTAACATATAGCATCATTAGCTATATTATTTGGAAAAATATGAATCCAGTAAAAAATAAACACACATAGCAAGAAGTAAAACAATGTATACAAATATGTGTAAATATATATATATATATTCTAAAACAACGTTAGGATATAAATGTAACATAATATAAATAGCAGCAATATTTTTGTAAATATTTTGCAAAATAAATAGAACACAAATGTACTCTTTTGTGCAGGTAGGCGTGCAAGATCATTTCAAGTAGAGAACAGTATTTATCAACACTGAAAATAATCATATAAGATTAGACAAGATCATGTTATAGAGGAAAACATTTTTGCCTGTGGCATGGATTCATCATTTGTCACAATACTTTGGACATTTGAATATGCCACAAGGAGCTTGATTTCTCTCAAGGCAGGACAGATGGTACCAGTCCTGACAGACTCCCTGGCAGAGAATCATTGTGTCATCCTTGGGTTTCTTGCACAGATTACCCATTAAACACAATGACCGAGATGAATTATAATACTGTTGTACTGCTGAAGATAAGAATGCAATTGTAGACAATGATCCTTTAGGCACATTTCTTGAGACAGGAGTGTTGAAATTGTTCATGACTTCCTGATTTATTTGTTCTTTTCTTCTCTGCTGCTGTCTCTGAGTTGCACTTGGTTGTGGAAGTAATGCATTCTTGCTGAGTAGTTCCGTAGCAATCCACTGCCGTACAGGGACCATGTCTACCGGGAAGGGGATTGGAGAGCCACTGCGCAACACATGCGCAAACAGACATACCCCACAGTTGGAAGAGTCCTTTTGAACTGGTATGTCGAGAGCTGCATGAATGATCCACTCTGACCAATTCATTGCTGAAGCTGACTGCATCTCTATACATGTTTGCAGCATGTTGGTGTACTTGGGGAGATGCCATGTTTGGAATCAAGATACAGAATAATTTTCCACTTGAAGAACACTATCATTAGTACCCAATGAGAACTGTGTACATTGGTCGGGATGAGCCAGATGTCCTTCATCACATCATCCAAGTTTGTGCCAAAGTTATGAACACTTGTTGTGTATCCCTGTAATTCCATGGACCGCATAATAAATGGGCTGAAGACACACACGTCATCATCTGTACTTGTCACAGTCTCTAGATTTGTTCTAGTAATTAGGAACCCCTCAATTACAGTGTCAACTAGCCAGTCTTGATTCAGAAGAGACTTCATGTCATCTGCATTGATGCAGACCCTTTGTATGGTTGAATTTCTCATGCGTGGATAGCATGTTATAGATTCCCATGGAACATGTTCTTTTTTCCCCATCAGCTTTCCTTGAGTAGGTTTTTGAGGGGTACTTGAAAAATAGGGGGCTTCCTGCTCAAGATCAAAGGCAAAGGATGATAATTGGCTTTCCTTGCTAGCAGCTTGATTTTCATTTTTCTCATTTCTCTCTTGGGAGGCATCAGTTGTAGTATAACCGTGCATCAGAAGGGAATCTGATGCAGCCAATATGGTTAACTCATCTTTTTGTCTAGGTTTCTTTCTTCCAGATTTTCCTTTTCGTCCACTCATCCTCAATTTCTTCAGAGAATACATTACCTTTGTCCGATGAAGACTTTTTCCTACAAACATCTGTGCTGCCATAATATGGTAGCATGTCCTGGAACTGTTGCAAGAACATGTTTCTTTTGGAAATAATTTCACCACATATTCCTTCTCACGTAATCCTCTGATAAGGAAACAGCCAGACTGTGCTTGTTAAGAATATGCAGTTTTGCTTTACAATTAAATCTGCTTTAACCGCTGGAGGAAGGTGATTTTATAATCTATTAAAAGACAGGCTTGTTATATATTATAGACTTATAGCTGAACTACGACAAATCGGAAGTCAATAGTTTTTATTCTTTTTTTCCCTTTTTTTATTGTATTGATCTGTGTTTTTTTTTTGGTATTGTTTTGGTTTTGAAAATCTGAATAAAAATTAATTGAAAAAAAAAACAATTAAATCTGCTAGACTTTCCATAGTGTTTGATTTATGGTGTTTTCTTTGAAGTTCAGGCACATGGTCTGTGTCCATCTTTCCCTGCTTTATGAAATGCACAATGTCATCTACAGGAACACAGTCTACTGGAAACTGTGTAGTATCAGGATTTAATTTTCTGATATTATGTTCTGCTAAGAGGTGGTAATTTCCAATTCCACACAATCCTCTTAAAATTTCTTTTAGGTAATATGTCTTAAGGAAATAAAAACCCAAAACCATTTCATCCATGTTCAGTTCCTTCTCACTGCATAGCCTCTTGAACACCAGCATTCATGCTTTCAGACACATTTGTGGTGATGCCACTGGTTCCCTTATAGATCCCTCTTTTTTCCAAGAGCCATCTTCCACAGCTTGTCATAACAACTTTTCTCAGCTTCTGATCAAAATAGTTGAGGAAGCCTGCACTCCACTTTACTTTCAATTTGTGCAGCAATTTCAGAAACTCCTCTTCACTCTCACTGTCCAGAAGCTGAAGAATATTGTTGGTGTAAACTTTCTGATCACCTTTCCCTCCTTCATGTGCAAGAGACCCAGAATTCTACATCTTTTTTAATATGGTTCCAGCAAAGGACATGTGCATAGCCTGGAATAGCTCAATAGCATGCATAATGGCTGCTTCTCTGTCTGTGACTATCACAGTGGAATCATTGTTGATCTTGGGCACATGTTTTCCTATAAATAAAAAAAACCGCTCATGCACATTTGTTGTGTGCTTATCATGGATCAGTATGGCCAAAGGGATTGCTGGGTTCTCCTCAAAGAAAGCACACTAGAAAATTAAAGGTGACACATAGAAGTCTCCAAGCTGAAAGGTTGTGTCATAAAACAAAAGTGTGTTTGGCTTCAACATTATCACCTCTTCAAATATGCTAATAATTTCTGGAAGTGCCAAAATTACAGACACTTCAGGGACAAGAGTGAATTCACATACAAACCCTTCCAGAGCATACTGAAGCTAATACACACCATATAAATCATCATGGCTGATTCTGTTTTTCTGTTTCTCATACTTCAGTTTATTTTTTATTTGTTGTGTATCTTTAGGCAGCATTACTTTCATATGTTCAGCTGAAACTATTGTTGTTGCTATTTTAGGCTGCTAAACTTTTCATGGGCCAAAGTGTTTCTGCCCCATAGCTTCTGACAATACAGAAGGCATGCTACGTACATGACATCTCCTGGGATATTTTTTCATATTTCCATGAGGCACAGATGGTTCAGGTCTCTCATCCTGTCCAAGGTAATGGACAATTACTCTGCCTACACTTCCATCAGGCACTTCATATGCGTATCTGTGAAACAACACTTGTTCTGCATTAAATAGTCTTTGAAAGTATATCTTTCATACCAGAGGATCCCCCCTTGGCAACAAATGCCTTCCTTTTTGAATCCATTTGTACTGATCACATCTCCAGTCATCTTTTTTATGTTTGTGGCCTTCGTAGCTATAGACAAACAGCTGCCCACATTTTGGCTTAGCAGCTGGGAGAGTTGATTTTTCCCCTGCTACTGGGTTTTCCAAAATCTCAAGAGCTTCAAATGGTGAAAGTTTCTCAAACTTACGCATGCATACTACACTCATGGCTTTTCTGCTGTAGGTAATGCCACTGAGCCACCTCCACAGTATAAATATAGCATACCTGGGCTGCTGCCTTTTTGGTCTGAAAAAAGAAGGGATCATCCTGTCTCTGCAGAGACCAACAGATCTTATAGTGCCCCTAGTGGGAAGAAGAGTAAACTGCAGCTATTCTCTAGCACCAAAAGCTATCTGTAGTTGCATTCAATACTAGTATAGCTTACTACAAAAACCTTGCTAGGAAAGAAAAACAACAATGTACTATATTGTTTATAGTATTATAGCCCGGAACGGGTATCAGAACGTGGTTTGCACGGAAGTTTTGTGTCTTATTGCATGCATCTCATGTAGTCATGTGGGACTGGTGAATTTGGCGGGTCTGGCTCACTGGGAAGTCGCTGTTCTGGGCTGTTTTACATAAAAGCGCATTATAGTCTGGAATGGGTATCGGAACGTGGTTTGCACGGAGATTTTGTGTCTTATTACATGCATCCCATGTAGTCATGTTGGACTGGTGAATTTGGCGGGTCTGGCTCACTGGGAAGTCGCTGTTCTGGGCTGTTTTACATAAAAGCGCATTATAGTCTGGAATGGGTATCGGAACGTGGTTTGCACGGAGATTTTGTGTCTTATTACATGCATCCCATGTAGTCATGTTGGACTGGTGAATTTGGTGGGTCTGGCTCGCTGGGAAGTCACCGTTCCGGGCTTTTTTATGTAAAAGCGTATTATAGCCCAGAATGGGTATCGGAACGTGGTTTGCACGGAAGTTTTGTGTCTTATTGCATGCATCCCATGTAGTCATGTTGGACTGGTGAATTTGGTGGGTCTGGCTCGCTGGGAAGTCACCGTTCCGGGCTTTTTTATGTAAAAGCGTATTATAGCCCGGAACGGGTATCGGAACGTGGTTTGCACGGAAGTTTTGTGTCTTATTGCATGCATCCCATGTAGTCATGTTGGACTGGTGAATTTGGTGGGTCTGGCTCGCTGGGAAGTTGCCGTTCCGGGCTGTTTTACATAAAAGCGTATTATAGCCCGGAATGGGTATCGGAACGTGGTTTACGTGGAAGTTTTGTGTCTTATTGCATGCATCCCATGTAGTCATGTTGGACTGGTGAATTTGGTGGGTCTGGCTCACTGGGAAGTCACCGTTCCGGGCTTTTTTATGTAAAAGTGTATTATAGCCCGGAACGGGTATCGGAACGTGGTTTGCACGGAAGTTTTGTGTCTTATTGCATGCATCCCATGTAGTCATGTTGGACTGGTGAATTTGGTGGGTCTGGCTCGCTGGGAAGTTGCCGTTCCGGGCTGTTTTACGTAAAAGCGTATTATAGCCTGGAACAGGTATCGGAACGTGGTTTACGTGGAAGTTTTGTGTCTTATTGCATGCATCCCATGTAGTCATGTTGGACTGGTGAATTTGGTGGGTCCGGCTCTCTGGGAAGTCGCCATTCCGGGCTGTTTTATGTAAAAGCGTATTATAGCCCGGAATGGGTATCGGAACGTGGTTTGCACAGACGTTTTGTGTCTTATTGCATGCATCCCATGTAGTCATGTTGGACTGGTGAATTTGGTGGGTCTGGCTCGCTGGGAAATCACCGTTCCGGGCTTTTTTATGTAAAAGCGTATTATAGCCGGAACGGGTATCGGAACGTGGTTTGCGTGGAGATTTTGTGTCTTATTGCATGCATCCCATGTAGTCATGTGGGACTGGTGAGTTTGGTGGGTCTGGCTCTCTGGGAAGTCGCCATTCTGGGCTGTTTTATGTAAAAGCGTATTATAGCCCGGAATGGGTATCGGAACGTGGTTTGCACGGACGTTTTGTGTCTTATTGCATGCATCCCATGTAGTCATGTTGGACTGGTGAATTTGGTGGGTCTGGCTCACTGGGAAGTCACCGTTCCGGGCTTTTTTATGTAAAAGTGTATTATAGCCCGGAACGGGTATCGGAACATGGTTTGCACGGAAGTTTTGTGTCTTATTGCATGCATCCCATGTAGTCATGTTGGACTGGTGAATTTGGTGGGTCTGGCTCGCTGGGAAGTTGCCGTTCCGGGCTGTTTTACGTAAAAGCGTATTATAGCCTGGAACAGGTATCGGAACGTGGTTTACGTGGAAGTTTTGTGTCTTATTGCATGCATCCCATGTAGTCATGTTGGACTGGTGAGTTTGGTGGGTCTGGCTCTCTGGGAAGTCGCCATTCTGGGCTGTTTTATGTAAAAGCGTATTATAGCCCGGAATGGGTATCGGAACGTGGTTTGCACGGACGTTTTGTGTCTTATTGCATGCATCCCATGTAGTCATGTTGGACTGGTGAATTTGGTGGGTCTGGCTCGCTGGGAAGTCACCGTTCCGGGCTTTTTTATGTAAAAGTGTATTATAGCCGGAACGGGTATCGGAACGTGGTTTGCGTGGAGATTTTGTGTCTTATTACATGCATCCCATGTAGTCATGTGGGACTGGTGAGTTTGGTGGGTCTGGCTCTCTGGGAAGTCGCCATTCTGGGCTGTTTTATGTAAAAGCGTATTATAGCCCGGAACGGGTATCGGAACGTGGTTTGCACGGACGTTTTGTGTCTTATTGCATGCATGCCATGTAGTCATGTTGGACTGGTGAATTTGGTGGGTCTGGCTCGCTGGGAAGTCACCGTTCTGGGCTTTTTTATGTAAAAGCGTATTATAGCCCAGAACGGGTATCGGAACGTGGTTTGCACGGAAGTTTTGTGTCTTATTGCATGCATCCCATGTAGTCATGTTGGACTGGTGAATTTGGTGGGTCTGGCTCGCTGGGAAGTTGCCGTTCCGGGCTGTTTTACGTAAAAGCGTATTATAGCCTGGAACAGGTATCGGAACGTGGTTTACGTGGAAGTTTTGTGTCTTATTGCATGCATCCCATGTAGTCATGTTGGACTGGTGAATTTGGTGGGTCCGGCTCGCTGGGAAGTCGCCATTCCGGGCTGTTTCATTCCGTTCCAGAGGGCATTTCGGTTGTTAAAGGGTTAATAAAATCCTATCGGAATGGTTTTTGTTACTAAATGTTGTTCTCAAGTTAACACATCCCAGTGTTTTTGGCATCAATTTCTTTTATAAAGGGCCCGTTCTGGCCTGTTCCATTCCGTTCCGGCTTTTACACCATCCAGAGATAAAGAAATGTGCAGGTGAAAGATGACTCTGTGTGTGTGTGTGTGTGTGTGTGCAAGGCCGGCAGCAAAGGGCAGCCAGGTTGGGCCCAGCTGATGGCCCCACAGCTCACAGGGGCCCTGAAGGGCCCCTCATTAGGGTTGGGGAATAGTGCTCCCCTTCTGCGGTCCGCAGCGGGGTCCCTGCCACAGATCACAGGGAGGGAGCTTCCAGGCCACCTGCCCATTTGTTCACCTACCTTTCTGTCCTGTCTTCTGCTGCAGCGCGCGCTGCATGCACAGGGCTACCATCAACCAAGGTGGCGGCTGAGGGTTCTTTAAGGGGCTGATGTGCCTACCGCCAACTTGGCAGGAATGTGTACATGCGTGCACGTAGCATACTGCGCATGTGTGCCATCAACCAAGATGGCAGCGGGGGTATCAGTCCCTTAGAGAAGCCTCCATTGTCATCTCGGTTGATGGCAGCCCTGTGCACACAGCATGCACAGCAGGAGAGAGAGAGGCAGAACAAGCAGAAGCCGCGCAGCTAGGGCAGAGTGGTGCCCAAGGGCCCAGTCATGCCTAGCTGCATGCGTGCAGGTGCTGGGCCCCAGGCAGGCTGGTGCCCAATGACCTCAGCATGCCTAGCGCTGGCCTTGTGTGTGTGTGCGTGTGTGTGTGTGTGTGTGTATGAATACTGTGTTTGCACTCGGTGTCCAACGTAGCCTCTGCCGCCCTCCATGGGTACTTTGCTGCATTTGCAGTTTTTTTTAACTTTTTTGCATCTCAGGGGAAAATGTTTGCTTGGGTGAGTGTCCTTTAGTTGGTGGCAGGGCAGGGTCCGGGAGGTGGTTGAGTGAGAGAGATTATGCTTGTTGGCTGAGAGTGTGTGTGTGGGGGGGAGTTGCACTTGGTTTGATGTGCAAAGATCTGAGCAGTGGCCTCTGCCTCCCTTACCAGCAGAGAGACCACCACTGCTATCTTATGGATAAAAAGAATTATTCTACTACCTCTGTGTAATTGCAATGGTATTTTATTCCTTTTTGGGGCCATGTAACAGTAATTGTAATTTATTCCTTTTCAAAAATAATCTTCTAAACTCTGCCTTCTCCACTATGGGGAGTGAGATGCACTGCATTTATCTTGAAATAATAATAATATTTCTAAACTTGCCTCTATACACTTCAATTAGGATATGCAAATCAGTCTTCTCTTTTGTCTTCTTTTTTTTTTGGTAATCCATTTCTTGTTTGTTGGCGAGGCACAAGTGGCTACATTTGGGTGGAGGTGAAACTTTGCAACTGATCTTGAAACAAATGAGCAGGGAGAAGCCTTTATATACAACTCTCTCTCTCTCTGACCAATTGCATCAGGAGGTGGAAGATTAAGTGAACATGTCCATCTGATTATCCCTTTTTCTTAGTAAGTTGGGGCCTTTCCACAAATTAATTATGCTATTGTCTCTTAAAAATACCTTGTTTTTAAAAAGTAGTGGAAGTTGAGCACAAAAGGGGTCCTGCTGGGATGAAGGGTTCACTCTGGACTAGGGATGGGAGAGAATTTCGATGCAGTTTGCATTTCAAGCAGAATTTATCAAATTTGCACTTTCCGAAGCAATATGAGAACTGAATCACAGCCATCCTTCGAAATTTGCATTTATTCAAATGTTGGGATGCAGTTCGCCAACTAAACAATATTTACAAAAACGCATATATTAGGGTGTGCATAAAAATGAATACATGCGTGAAAATAACATGCAAAAAATATGATATGATGAGAAATGGCTTGTACCTTTGTCAAGATTACCCACAAAAAAGGGTTTATTTGGAGAAATTTGCACTAAAATGGTGGAGCATTTTCATGAGGATTTAAAAAAAAAAATCGCAGAATTCTGCTGCAGAAATGTAGAGGACTGAATTTAACACTGGAAAACTGAGAAACCGAGAGAAGCAAAACTGCCAGATCTTTCCATCCTTACTCTGGACTTTGAGTGCACCACTGGGTCACCCTTTGCTAGGATGGTTTGCATGCAGAGAACCCTCTTTGATAGGGAGTGCCAGAGAAGATGTAATTCTAAAAGTTGCTATAGTCATAGTAAAACATAAGCCTCTAGTTAGGTGTGTTATTTAAAACTTATATTTATTTCTAACCTTTGTTTCAGGGCCCTCTGCCCTTACAAGTCAGCTTATAAAATTTTGATAAAATATGCCACGTTTTTGAGCATCTGATGCCTTTGTGCGTCCTCCTGAATCTTCCAACATTCAGCTTCATTCGAGTTTTAGTGTTATATGAGAAAGAGGGGGGAAACCCTCTCTCTACCCATTTTCTCCGCATCATGCATACCTTTATGCACCTCTGTCATGTTGCCTCTTACTCATCTTTTCCGTACACCAAAAAGCCCCAACTGTTGTAACCTTTGCTCATAGGGGAGTTTCTCCATCCCCTTGATCCTTTTGGTTGCCCTTTTCTGAATGATCTGCAATATCCTCTGAGGTGAGATTAACAGAAGTGAACACAGTATTCTAAGTGTGGTCACACCATATATTTCAACAGTGGCATTATGATATTGGCAGTTTCATTCTCAGTACTATTCCTAATGATCCCTAGCATGGAATTTGCCTCTTTCACAGCTGCTGCACTCTGAGTCAACATCTTCATCGAGGTATCCACTATGACCCCCAAGGTCTCGTTCCTGGTCATTCATCACCAGGTCAGACCTTATGAGCATATAAGAAAAATGTAGGGTTGTTTGTATCCAGTGATGCCATCCCATTTGTGCAAAGACTTCCACTCATGCAGTGGAACTTCCTCTTCCTCTCCTCCTCCCCAAAAACTTCTGCTCTGGAGGGTTGAAGGAACCCCCTAGAAAATATGCTTTAACTTGGATTCCTGCATTGAATAGGGGGTTGGACTTGATGGCCTTGTAGACCCCTTCCAACTCTACTGTTGTATGATTTTATGGAATGCAGAGAGAGGAGTGAGAAGTTAATTCATAATGTTTCCAAAAGATGTAAGCATCCCTGAATACTACATTTCACAGTTAAAAAGCGCACACCTGAAAATGAACATTCCAAATTTTAGACTGTGGTTTTTTAAAAAGTCAATACTTCTAATTGAGAAATTATGTATGGGTTCTGCCAATAATACAGAAAGTATAACTCCAAAACTGGACAGACTTGACCATCGCTGGCAGGCAGAGGTGAGGGGAGTTTCCTTCTCTCCTTCCCCTTATGGCTTTAAACGTCCCTTTGCCTCTACTAGAGAAATAGATGAAAAGGTGCTCAAGGCGAGGTCCAGGAGAGGCCACTGCATTAACCCTTTGGGATGCCTTTGCTTGGCTTCAAGGCTGTCAAAATGTCAGGTAGTGGAAACTACCAGGAGTTCCAGACTGTCGAAATGCGGAAGGAGCTGGAAGAGTCAAACAAAGAGAATTCTGATGCTGGAAGTGCCTCAGGACCAAACTCTACAACTGCTCCACCCTCTGCTTCCAAGACCATGCTCTACCCACGACCTTACGCTGACCCCTACGATTCAAGGAAGTATTTTGCCACAAGGGTGAGTCAACCCAAATGCAATCACCATTTTGTTTTGGGGTGGGGGTGGGAGCATGCAAAAGAAGGCAGAGACCAGAAAGACCCCTCTGTTACAGAGGTGGGACATCTTGCATGGTCTTTCTTGGGGGGGCATTTAACAATCTTCTCATGATCTTCTGTGTTTTAATTTTTCAAAGCTGGAGTGCATTCTTGGGATCTTCGCTATGCAGTGAAGGCAGGGGTGGGGGATCAGTTCCAGCGTGGAACGTAGGAATCTGCCTTGTGGTGAGTCAGACTTGGTAATGCTGGGAGAGACTCCTTGTTTGAAACCTTGGAGAGCTGCTGCCAGTCAGTATAGGGAATACTGGGGAAGATGCGCCAGTGGACTGACTCAGTACAAGGCATCCTCCTATGTTCCTAGAAGGAAGGATTGGGAGGTGAGGACACTCCCCACCACACACACACACCTTGGGGGGAGCCCTCTGCCCTGCTGAGAATGGACTGCATCATATCCACACTTTGTACAGCACCCAATGTAGTGGCCTCCAGAAGGTGTTGGGCTCCAAGTCCCATTAGCCTTCATCGTTGGCCATGCTGGCTGGGGCTGATGAGATTTGTAGTCCAATGACATTGGGAGGGCACCATCTTGGCTGCTCCTGACCTAATCAAGTACATGAAAGGTTGTCACACAGAGGAGGGCTGGGATCTCTTCTCGATCATCCCAGAGTGCAGGACATGGAATAATGGGCTCCAGTTGCAGGAAGCCAGATTTTGACTGGACATCAGGAAAAACTTCCTAACTGTCAGAGCCATACGACAATGGAACCAATTACCTAGAGAGGTAGTGGGCTCTCCGACACTGGAGGCCTTCAAGAGGCAGCTGGACAGCCATCTGTTGGGAATGCTTTGATTTGGACTCCTGCATTGAGCAGGGGGTTGGACTTGATGGCCTTAGAGGCCCCTTCCAACTCTACTATTCTATGGTTCTATGATTCTTCTAATGCCAACCTGGAGCGGTGAGAATTGCAGACAGGAGCCATGGGCTACCCTGCACCAGAGTCCACTTGGCCTTCTTCAAACTGAAGTCAGGAGAGGGGCCTTCCCTCAGAGATGGATGCAGCCTGCCAGGTCTGGAGTCCTTGCCCAGGGCTGCTGCTTTAGGCTTACCCACAACGGTCTTGACAAGGGGCAGGGAAGTGGGCAGGCGGAGAGACCAGGCAATATCAGCGCCTTGCTGTCGCATTGTTTTCCTCTGCAGCTGCCTCCCTCAGAGCGGCTCCCTTGGTTTGTTTTCATTTTTAGCCCGGCGCATTTGATCAAGCCATGGATGACCTGAAGGCCCATGTGATGTCAAATATGGGAGAGACTGCCCACAGCTTCTGGCTTCTGGCTGAGTAAGCCCCTGTGATGACTTTATTATTTAAATTTATATTTATTTATTTATTTATTTGTTTATCTATTTATAATAATAATAATAAAATTTTATTTTTGAGTCGCCTATCTGGCCGAATTAACGGCCACTCTAGGCGACGTACAATAACAGGGTAAAATACAATATAAAACCATAACAACAACATTCAATAATTAAGCTACCCACTCTTACATGTAATCAGCAGCACTAAAAACTAACCCACCCCAGAAACCCCATAGGCCTGCCTGAACAGCCAGGTCTTCAAGGATCGGCGGAAAGCCATCAAGGAGGGGGCATGGCGGAGGTCTAAAGGAAGGGAGTTTCAGAGGGTGGGGGCCACAATAGAAAATGCCCTCTCTCTGGTCCGCACCAGCCTAGCTGTTTTAACTGGTGGGACCGAGAGAAGGTCTTGTGTGGCTGATCTTGTCAGGCGGCATAATTGGTGATGCTGGAGGCACTCCTTCAGATAAACTGGGCCGAAATCGTATAGGGCTTTAAAGGTTAATACCAGCACTTTGAATTGGGCCCAGTAAACAACTGGTAACCAGTGAAGATCTATTAATACTGGAGTGATATGATCACGGCAATGGCTGTTCTTTATCAAACGTGCTGCCGCATTCTGCACCAGCTGTAGTTTCCAGACCGTTTTCAAGGGCAGCCTCACGTAGAGCGCATAACAGTAGTCTAAGCGAGGGGAGACCAGGGCATGTATCACTCGTGGGAGAAGATGGACAGGAAGGTAGGGTTGCAGCCTCCGTATCAGATGGAGTTGATACCAAGCTGCCCGGCTCACTGCTGATAGTTGAGCCTCCATAGACAGCTGTGAGTCAAGAATGACCCCGAGGCTGCGGACCTGGTCCTTCAGGGGCAATCTTACCCCATTAAACACCAGGTTTATATCTCCCAGCCTTCTCTTATGTCCCACGAGTAACACCTCAGTCTTATCAGGGTTCAGCTTCAGCCTATTCCGTCCCATCCATCCACTTACAGCCTCCAGGCACTTGGACACGGTATCCACAGCCAAATCTGGTGAGGACTTGAACGAGAGATAGAGCTGAGTGTCATCCGCATATTGGTGACACTGCAGCCCAAAACTCCTGATGATAGCCCCCAGCGGCTTTACATAGATGTTGAATAGCATGGGGGAGAGGATAGAACCCTGTGGCACTCCACAGTTGAGAGGCCAAGGGTCTGAAACCTCATCCCCCAATGCCACCCGTTGATGCCTGTCTGAAAGATAGGAACGGAGCCACCGTAAAACAGTGCCCCCTATTCCTAATCCCTCCAGGCGATCTAAAAGGATACCGTGGTCAACGGTATCAAAAGCCGCTGAGAGATCCAGGAGGACGAGGAAGGTATATTCTCCTCTATCCAATGCCCTCCTCATATCATCCACCAGGGTGACCAAGGCTGTTTCAGTTCCATGTCCAGTCCTGAAGCCCGATTGGAATGGATCTAAATAATCTGCTTCATCCAAGTGTGTCTGTAACTGTTTGGCCACCACTCGCTCAATCACCTTGCCCAAGAATGGTAAATTGGAGACTGGACGGAAATTATTTAGTTCTTGTGGATCCAAGGAGGGCTTTTTCAGAATAGGCTTTATTACTGCCTCCTTGAGGGCTGATGGCAAAGCACCCTCTTCCAAGGATGCATTTACCACTGCCTTGATCCTTTCGTTCCGTCTCTCTTTACAGCTCATAATGAGCCATGATGGGCAAGGATCCAGTAGACAGGTGGTTGGGTTCACAGAAGAGAGCACCTTGTCCACTTCCTCAGAAGGAAGAGGCTGAAACCGATCCCATTGAACCAGAATATTCAATATTTATTGAATTTACATCCTGACTTTCCTACCAAAAGAGCCCGAGGCAGCAAACACACAAGTGATAAGCCAATAAAAACATCTTTTTAAAAACAAAAACAAAAAAATAGTTCCAACACATATGCAGACTGGGATTAAAGTCTCTACTTAAAAGGCTTGTTGAAACAGGAAGGTCTTCAATAGGTACGGAAAAGATAACAGAGATGTGAATTCCACAGGGTTGGTGCCACAACACTAACACTCTGTTTCCTATGTTGTGCGGAACAGACTTCCTGATAAGATGGCATCTGCAGGAGGCCCTCACCTGCAGAGCGCAGTGATCGACTGGGCGTATAAGGGATAAGATAGTCATTCAGGTATCCTGGTCCCAAGCTGTACAGTAATTTGTACACTAAAACTAGAACCTTGAACTTGGCTTGGTAGCAAATGGGCAGCCATTATTAAACGTTTCCTCTGTAGAGGAACTTGCTCATTTTCATTTCCAGTATCTAGAGTGTTGCTAACCAACCGGGCTATTCCCAGGCTGACCTTCAACAGGTAGGGTGTGTCAGGCAGCCAGGATTTTGGGGAAGGGCTGTAGCTCAGTGGTAGAGGATCTGCTTGCATGTATAAATCCCTAGCCTCTTCCAGGTTGAGCTGATAATGCCCCTTGCCTGAAACCCTTGAAATCCTCTGTCAGTCAGTGTAGCAAGTTAGACGCCATGCTAGGTGGACCAATGATCTGACTCAGGAATGCTTTGTCTCTGACTACATAAGCCCCAGTGCCAGCGCAATGGAGTTCCCCTCTTCTCCCCCCATGCATGTCCTGCACCACCCCCAAATCTGCTCTGAATGGTTGGGGGAAAGCCCAGAACAGACACAGAGGGAGGAGAGGGAAGAAAGTCCCATTGTGCTAGCACGAATCCTTGCGCTAGTGCCATTATTTATTAGGACCACAATATCTGATGGACCACCTCTCCCGACACGAACACACCCGTACATTACGCTCAACATCCAAGGCCCTCCTCCGGGTGCCTACTCCAAGGGAAGCTGGGAGGATGGCAACAAGGTAGAGGGCCTTCTCAGTGGTGGCCCCCAGATTATGGAATGATCTCCCTGACGAGGTGCGCCTGGCACAAACACTGTTATCTTTTCGGTGCCAGGTCAAGACTTTCCTCTTCTCCAAGGCATTTTGGCATGTGTTTTAAATTGCTTTTTAAAAATGTGTTTTTAAATTTGTATATTTGTTTTTAATGTTTTTAATTGTTGTAAACTGCCCAGAGAGCTTTGGCTATGGGGCGGTATACAAATGTAATAAATAAATAAATAAATTATTATTAATTTACCATTCACCTTCTACAATAATCTCAAGGTGATGTACAAAAAAAAAATTAAAACACAAAAGAGAGCAGATATATTTAAAACAAAGCAAAATTGACACCCATGACGGAGATCCATTCACCCAGCTGGGAAAGCCTGTTGCAACAAAGGTGTCTTCAGTTGTTTCCGGAAAGTGCAGATAGTAGGCATCTGTCATGCCTCAAGAGGACTGTTGGTCCATAAAACTGGAGCAGCCACACTGAAAGCCCTGTTCTGAGTGACTGGAGAGTGGGATTCTGATCTGTTTGGAACTTGCAGGAGAGCTGATCAGTCTTGGTGTCATGGTAAAATGAACAATGAATGTATCCTTTCAAAGGAGAGCGGCAGCAAAAATCCCATGCTAGGGATTACTAGGAAAGGGCCTGAAAATAAGAGCCATTATCTCCAAGCCTTTTCACAAATCTGTGTTGTAACTGCATAAAGTTCTGGCCACACAGTATCAAAAAGGATATTGTACAGCTGGAAAAGATATCGAAAAGTGCTGCTAAAATGATCAAAGGATAGGTGAAACTTTCCTTTTAAAAAAAAAACTTAAGAGTTTGGCACCTCTTAAAACAGCAGGGTGGGGATGACCAAAGTTAATAAAAATGATGTATAATGTGGAAACAGTGGATAGAGAAAAGTTTTTAATGCCTCTTTTAGGATACTAGTTCTCAGAGTCATCTGATGAAAGTGATTGCCAGGAGTTCCCAGTACAGGCAGAAGAAAATGCACTGATGGTCACTGGCTTAGATGACTTTAACGGGGGATTAGGCAAAGCGATGGAGGACACACCATCCATGGCTATGAGCCCTAAGAATGAAATGAAACCTCTTTGAATTGTGCCAGTATACCACTGCATACCAACTGCTGGAGAGCAAAGAGACAGGGGAGAGGGTTTGCCTTCATGCTCCCTGCTGCCTTCCAAAAGGCAACTCTCGGCCACCGCTGGGTACAGCATTCTGTCTGACCCAGAAGTGATCCTTTCACGTTCTCATGCACTACCATTTCCATATACCTAAAGAGCCTGACACACGACCTCCCCCAAACCCTGAAAGTTAGATGCCATGCATTCACTCCAGAATCTCTTGCTCTTGCTCCAGCCCCTCTGCACCTGAATCACTCCCATCTGCAGCCCCTGACTTTTGCAAGAACTCAACCGTTATTTCTTGCTTGCTGCTGCACTCAAACCACAGAACCGCCCTAATTCCATGGGGCATCAGCTGTCGGCACCATCCCCTCCCACCAACCGGACAACCCTCTCTTCTACTTGCCATCACCCTCTTTCCCCTTCTTATTGCCACCCCAGACTTGCACCCTACACTACTTTCTCCACATCCACCCATGGCCTGGCTTCTTTACCGTTCTGGCAAAGCCCTACACTGTCTGGGTCTCTGAGACTTGTAGAGCCTGCACTGAGACCTCCTGAGGAGGAGAAAGCAGTGAGGCGAAGGGCAGCAGGGGGCACCCTATGGGGGGCACCACCCTCATGGTGGTATTGGCACTGCTGCTGTTCCTTACGCTTCTTCTTCAGCTACTCATCACCTGAGAAGGCAAGGGGTGAGGAGACAACTGCTGTCAATGGAAACTACTCTGGAAGGAATGTGCCAGGGAGTTGCAATTTCATTCCTTGGAAATCACTGCTGCTGGGTGCACGGTTGGAAGGCCCACTGTCATCTCTGCCTACAGCACCGCACCCAGCACTAAGGGGCACTTCCTGCTCAAGATGCTCCCGGTGCTGCTCAATTCTGCGTCACCCACCAGCCTTGTTCTATAGCCCAGGCAGAGAGAGCGGCTTCCTTTCTGTGTCTACCCTATATGTATTAACAGTACAGTCCTGGGCATGCTTACTGAGTAGTCATAGAATCCTAGAATGGTACAGTTGGAAGGGGTCTACGAGGCCATCGAGTCCAACCCCCTGCTCAATGCAGGAGTCCAAATTAAAGCATGTTCAATTAAAGCATATTAAATCCAAATTCAAGTCCGCCTCTAAGGAGATGGATATGTGACATTGCGCTTAAAAAAAAAAAGTGCCGGAACTCTGTACCGTTGAGTACCCCCAGGGGAAAAAAAAGCTCTGGAAAGAATTATGTATACAGATGGTGCTGTATATAAATAACAAAAAACCCTCCCAACTTTAAAATTTTCTTGAGCTTCCTGCAAAACTCCTCACTGCTGCTGCTGGTGCTGCTGTTTTAATTTAAATTTATCAGTTGCCTTTGTACAGGAAGCAAAATACAACAATGGTGAGAAAGAACACCTTAGCAGATGTGGTTTCTCTGGAGACCATTTAATTATAAACCATGCAAGTCTCAGTCACATCTAATGCGATATGAAAGGTGCTGTAGATAGAATCTATGCCTGGTGAATTATTTGACCAGGATTTATTTTCTGTTTGATGCACTGCCCCCTGGTGGGTGCAAAGTGAATTCTCTCATAGAAGTTGAGATGAGGAGTTTTGCAAATACTTCCCCAACCTGGTCCTCCCACCCCGCTTTGGATAGTCATGCTACTGGGGCTGATGGGAGTTGTAGTCCAAAGAATCTGGAGGGCGAAGCCTGATGTATGTAAAGGATAAGTTATTATGGGAAAGGCAATAAAAGTATTTACAGCCTCTCTCTTACACACAAATATTTTTAAACACTGTTGTTATGTGCCTTCAAGTCAATTACAACTTATGACGACCCTATGAACCACCCTGTTCAGATCTTGTAAGTTCAAGTTTTAAACACTAGCAAAATTGAATAGATGTTGCTGAAAATGCTAATTATGCCAAATGAAGAATCTTTTCAAGTATATCAACTTTAAAAGATTTTGTAGGAAGGGTTGGTTTTCACAAAGCCTCAAAGGCAGCCTTTTCTGAGCTGGCATGGGAAAGAAATTCAGTTTGGTTCACATTTTTATTTGGTCAAACCTAAGTTGCACTTCACAAACCAATACCTGGACCTAAAAGCATTTATCCGTTGAAATTCACGCTTCTCCAAATTTCGCAATGTGGTTCTCCAAACAAAGAATGTGTACAAAAGTGTCTATTAGGGGAAAATATAAATGCATATATTAATGGAAATAACAAAGAAAAATGCATTGTATTTTGTTTGCAAAAATGTGCATATTTCATATGCTTACAAAATGTGTATATTAGGCAAAACTAAAACTAGAGGTGGCACTGCCTTATACTGAATGAGACCATTAGTCCATCTACCTCAGTACAGGCCACTCTGATTTAGTAGCACAGGTGTGGGGAAACCTTTGTGGGGAAACCTTACGAGGAAAGGTTGCAGCATTTGGGGCTTTTTAGTTTAGAGAAAAGGCGGGTCAGAGGAGACATGATAGAAGTGTATAAAATTATGCATGGCCTTGAGAAAGTGGATAGAGAAAAGTTCTTCTCCCTCTCTCATAATACTAGAACTCGTGGACATTCAAAGAAGCTGAATGTTGGAAGATTCAGGACAGACAAAAGGAAGTACTTCTTTACTCAGCGCATAGTTAAACTATGGAATTTGCTCCCACAAGATGCAGTAATGGCCACCAGCTTGGATGGCTTTAAAAGAAGATTAGACAAATTCATGGAGGACAGGGCTATCAATGGCTACTAGCCATGATGGCTGTGCTCTGCCACCCTAGTCAGAGGCAGCATGCTTCTGAAAACCAGTTGCCGGAAGCCTCAGGAGGGGAGAGTGTTCTTGCACTCGGGTCCTGCTTGCGGGCTTCCCCCAGGCACCTGGTTGGCCACTGTGAGAACAGGATGCTGGACTAGATGGGCCACTGGCCTGATCCAGCAGGCTCTTCTTATGTTCTTATGTTCTTATGTTTGTGTTGCTGAACTACAGCTCTCATCATCCCTGGCCATTGGCCATGCTTGCTAGGGCTGATGGGAGTTGTAGTTCAGCAACATCTGGAGGGCCAAAGGTTGCCCACACCTGTAGTAGGGTTGCTTTTTTTCCAGCCTTGCTCCAGAGATCCTTTAGCCAGAGATATCAGGTGTTCAGCACGGGACATTCTGCACATATAGACTGCATTCACACTGTACTTTTATTCCACTATTATTCCACTTTAGACAGTCATGACTTCCCCCAAAGATTTCTAGGAAATGTAGTTTGTGAAGGGTGCTCAGAGTTCTTAGGAGACTCCTAATCCCCTCACAGAGCTACAATTCCCAGAGTCCCTTGGGAAGAGGGACTGATTGTTAAACCACTCAGGGAATTGTAGCTCTCTGAGGAAAACAGGAGTCTCCTAACAACTCTCAGCCCTCTTCACAAACCACACTTCCCAGGATCCTTTGAGGAAGCCATGAATATTTAAAGTGGAATGATAGTGTGGATAGTCTGGTGTGGATGTGGCCTCTAAGTGTGTGTGCTCTTAGATTCCCATGTCAGGAGCCCGTTCCTTTGGTCTGCCAGATGTTAACTGTGCTGTTTGTCCTCTCCCTGCTCTGCTCCAGGGTAGATCACTGGAACAACGAGAAGGAGCGTGTTGCGGTCATCACAGACTCTGCCCTCCTCATCTGCAAATATGACTTCATCATGCTCAAGTGCCTTCAGCTGCAGAGGATTCCCCTGAGTTACATCAATCGCGTCTGCCTGGGTTCTTTCACCTTTCCGGAGAGGTCATTGGACAAGTGAGGCACACATCTGCTGGTAGTCAGCATGTTTCTGGGGATGGATTGTGATGTTTTCAACCTGCTTTTTTAATGCACACTAGCTAAGTGGAACCTCAACCGCACTCTCCCCAGTTGTGATCCTCAGCAACTGGTATTCACTGCCTCCATCAGTGGAGGCAGAAGATAGCCATCGTGGCTAGTAGCCAGGGCTAGCATTACCCTCCATGAATTTGTCTAATCTGCTTGTAAAGCCCTCCAAGTCAGTGGCCATCGCTGCACCTTGTGGGAGCGAATTCAATAGTTTAACTCTGTGCTGTGTGAAGAAGTATTTTCTTTTGTCTGTCCCGAATCTTCCAACATTCAGCTTCACTGGATGGCCTCAGATTTTAGTATTATGGTAGAGAGAAAAACCTCTCCCTTCCCCCTTTCTCTGCACCATGCATGATTTTTTTACATCTTTGTCACCTCTACATGCCCGCTCTTACTTGCCTTTTCCCTCTCACTTGCCCCAAATGCTGCAACCTTTCCTCACAGGGGAGTTTCTCCATTCCCTCTACCATTGTGGTTGCCCTTTTCTGAGCCTTGAGAAGTCTAGGCGACAGGTAAAGGGTGCAATCCTGCTGGCCAAGGGAATACAGGATGTGGCAGATCTCTAGCTGAGCCGGCTGAGTCCAGCTCAGCAGGGCTATGGTGGCATAAATCCCTCATTCTAGCCAAGTCTAGACCAGCATAAATTAAGCTGGCATAAGTAAAAAAAAAAGGGGTGTGATGGGGCAGGGCCAATGGGATGGGGACTTTCACCATATCCTACTTCCATTCCATTCCACTTGGTATGTGACCTGCAGGCCTGGCTTAAGTTAAGACAGGGGAAAGTTCTGCGGGTTCAGCTGGTCTTCCCCCACACACACACACCAAGGGCTCCTGAGCAGAGTTAGAATCTGGCATACTTTCAGCTGGTTTAAGTTAACCTATAGGATTGTGCCGTTATTATGCTGGCTTCCTCAATGTAGGATTGCTCTCAAAGTGAGTGAAGCCAGCAAAGTGTTGTTGTGTAAATTTGTATATTTGTTAAGCAGAGATTGTCAACGGTCTGAGATGCGAATGTGCCAGTGTGTGCGTTTACCTAAGTGGCAGGCTTTTACCCTGCATTGAGATCACTGAGACTTAAGACTTAGTAAAAGAAGAAATGCTATTTTATTTATAGAAATACATAGTAGATAGAAAGGCATACCTGGTTCTAACTAACTAACTAAGTTGGAGGCGCAATGCCCAGGCGTGGGAGTTGCCCCCATGGCTCAGCAGAGAGAGAGCAGAGACAAAGGTGTCTCCTCTCTCTCGGACAGTTGGAGAAGAGAGGAAAGGGCGGAAGGAGGAGGGGCAGATAAGCTCCCTAAGACATATCAGTCTAAGACAGAAGGAAGTCAGTCAGAGCATCACAGGTAAAGGTAGTCAAGCCTATCCATCTGGAGGATCCGAACTGTACCTCCATTCTGGAACACAAACAAAAGAACAAAACAGGAGTTGCTCTTGCCCCACTTCCAACACAAAGAAGGCAACAGCCTTCTTATTCAATGGGGCAAACTCTCTCAGGTTCCACTCCCAATGTTTTCTGGGTTTATCCTCTGCGGTAATTATATGCCATCCAAGGAATCATGAGGTTTGCTTTTAAAATATCTATTAAAAAGATCATCTTCATCATAATACAAGGTCCTTAAGAAAATAATTGCTGAGGTTCTTATGAATGGCTGCATGTGAATTGAGCAGGCAAGTTTGAACACAACTTACATTCCAACTGTGGAAGAGCCTTCCTGATATTTGTTTCCAACATCCAGCTCCTTGTGATTTTTGCATTGCTGCTCTTTTCATCCCCCACACCTTCCTTTTTGCTTTTGTTTTTAAAGGCCAAGCTACATTTCGTTGTAGGCATCTCAGTACAATCCTTTCCAGTGAGAGATGTCCAATTTCAAGGAAGAGTTCTACAGACTGTTAGGTAGAGTCCCCACTTTAGAGAGATAAGATATCTTCCAGTACACATAACGATCAAGCCTTTGCACTTTGCTTTTAATCTTCTGTCTGGACAGTGCTAGTTGGTAACCACTGTGCAAAGCAGTTGTGACTAGAGATGTAAGAAGGCATTGTCTCCTGTTCCATGCAGCAGTGGGCCTCTTGGGAGTTGGTGAAGCAAGCCTTAAAAGGAGGGAGGGGGCTTGGTTTGGCTAGGTGGACACCCTCCCCCCAAGCAAGGCACCCTCCTGAACGGGCTGGTCCTCCTCCTACTCACCCTGCCTCTCTCCAGCCCCATCCTGTTCCTCTTCCTCCAGCGCCAGACCTGGATTTAGCATATTGGTCAAAATGTTTTCTAGTTTAAAGAAGTGGGACTATGAGGGACTGGTGTGGGGCACAATTAGATAAAATCTAAAAGATACAGATCCTAAAACCACAAAACCGTCATGACAGTTGTACCATTAATGGTACAATAGGCAAGCAGAGTATGAGTGTAGACAAACAGACATTCTCACCAGGCAATAGATTCCTCCCACCCCCATAGCAGCTTGCGCTTCTCAGCTCTCTCGGTTCCAGCTAAATCCAGGCAGAACATTTTCATCCCTCTCTCTCCACCATTCATAACAACAATCCTAACCACCATGAGGGAGAGGGCCAAGCTGAGCATCTGGGCAGGGACTTCCAATGCCTTGGGGCCACCATGGAGAAGGCCCTGCTCCTGTATTCCTGCCCATTGTACTTCTGATCTGACGAGGGTGGGACATGAAAGAGATTGGCAGGATCAGGATCATGTATGAGGAGATGGTTCTGGCCTTACTATTCCAGTACCACCAATGGGATTTATTTATTTATTCGTATGCAAAGAAATGTATGCCCCACCTTTCCTCTCCAGAAAGGAATTGCTCAAAACAGCCTACAAAACATGGGGGGAAAGGATGAAAATAACTATCATTAAAACACAATTTAGAGACAATGCACTTCGCAGAATAACATACACTCAAAAGGCTAATCCTTGCCCCAAGGACCTTGCAGTTTAACAGAGGAATGGAGAGTCTGGGGCCTTCTAGATGTTGTTTGTCTCCAACCCCTCTTTCTCCTGGCCAAGGACCCTGCAAAATTGCCCCCATGATGCCAGTCACCACTGGTTTCCTTCTGTTGGTGGAAAGGAAAGGCAGGAGGGTATAAAGACTATTGGCTTGAGGTCACCATTCCCATTCGCAAATTGCTGTGCCCGCCTCATGCCAAAGTCAGACTCCTCGCATTGTCTCTCCTTGGGACATGCCCAAACTTGGTTTCCAAGGAGCGAGGCCACGTTGGTGGGGTTGTTGTGGCTGTGTTGTGCTAAGGTGAGAGGGAAAGAGGGGCATCCTGTCTACATAATGGAAAGGAAACAGCCCGCTTGGCACACCTGCCAAGATCTGAATGCTGCAGAGATTAGCTTATTCAAACACTTTACCTCATCTCAGAGGTGACCTTGGACTGACCTTGTTTTGCCTGGAAATGGGCTCAAAACTGAAAGGTGTTTGCAAATCTTCCCAGCTGGATACCTGGGCAACTGGAGATTTTTAGGGAAGGATGTCTTTGTTGTGGAAGATGTTTGTTTATTTATTTCCTTTATAAACTGCTTCCCATCAAACATCCCAGAATGATTAAACAATTTAAAGAATCAACAATAAAAGCATATATTTAAACAATTTGAAATCTAATACAGTTACAGAGTGGGATAAAAAAATCTCCACTGAGAAGGCTCATCAAAAGGGAAGGTCTTCAACAGGGGTCAAAAAGACAACAGAGGTGGCACATGTAATGGGAGGGAGTTCCAATGCGTAGATGCCACCACACTAAAAGCCTGATTCCTACATCACATGGAAGGGACCTCCTGATGGGGGCTACATCTTTTATCCCCTTCTCATGGTCAGATCACTACCTGGTGAGAGTAGACCTTTCAATGTCACACACCCTCCGTGACAGGCACTCGGTCGAATTCCTGGTGGAGGAGTGGAATGAGGCGATCACTGGGGCATTAGACCGGGTGGCTCAGAAACGCCCTCTCCCCCTGAATAGGACTCAGATGGCACCGTGGTATACTCCATGGTTGCGAACTCTGAGGCGGGAGGTGAGACGGCTAGAACGCCGGTGGCGGAAATCTCACTCTGATGACGATCGGACACGGGTTGGAGCGGCTGCAGCAGCCTACCATGTGGCAATAAGGGCAGCCTCTATTGCGTCTGCAGAGTGCTGTCCCAGGAGGCTGTTCCAAGTGGTCCAAAGCCTGATCGGTCCAGTTGCTTCGGAACCGATGGGAAATTCTAAGACCTCCTGTGATGAGTTTGCAAAGCACTTTGCGGATAAAATCAATCGTCTAAAGAGTTCGATTCCGCACGCCATGGATGCAGTGAGTGAGCCAGAGACGGCCAGTGGTTTTCCAGTGATGTGGG
Source organism: Rhineura floridana (assembly GCF_030035675.1). NCBI lineage: Eukaryota > Metazoa > Chordata > Lepidosauria > Squamata > Rhineuridae > Rhineura > Rhineura floridana. The sequence goes on from NC_084486.1 coordinate 151,634,957, forward strand.
ATCGCTTCCAGCTTCTTCCTACTGATGAAGTGTACAAGGTGCTTTCAATGTTTTAATGTATTTGTATGTTTTTATTTTGTACGTCGCCCGGAGTGGCTGGACAGCCAGCCAGATGGGTGACTAATACATTTAATAAATAATAATAACCTTAAGGCCAACCACCTGCTTACTCAATCCCTGCCCGTCGTGGCTCATAATGAGCTGCAAGAACAGACTGGGCGAGGGGATCAAGGCGGTGGAAATGCCTCCTTGGAAGAGGGCGTGATGCCATCAGCTCTCAAGGAGGCAGTAATAAAACCAATTCTAAAGAAGCCCTCCTTGGATCCCCAAGATCTGAACAACTTTCACCATGTCTCAAATCTGCCATTCCTGGGCAAGGCGGTTGAGCGGGTGGTGGCGAAGCAGTTGCAGGTGCATTTGGAGGAAGTGGATTATCTGGATCCATTTCAATCAGGCTTCAGGCCTGGAGATGGGACTGAAACAGCCTTGGTTGCCTTGGTGGATGATATGAGGAGAGTGTTGGATAGGGGTGAGTGCACCTTCCTCGTCCTCCTGGACCTCTCAGCAGCTTTTGATACCGTTGACCACGGTATCCTTCTGGACCGCTTGGAGAGGTTAGGCATAGGGGGCACTGTATTGCAGTGGTTCCGTTCCTTCCTCTCTGTTAGGCACCGAAGAGTGGCATTGGGGGATGAGGTTTCGGATCCTTGGCCTCTCACTTGTGGGGTGCCACAGGGCTCCATCCTCTCTCCGATGCTCTTTAACATCTACATAAAGCCGATGGGGGCTATCATTAGGCGATTTGGGCTGCAGTGTCACCAATATGCGGATGAGACGCAGCTCTATCTCTCATTTAAATCTCCACCGAGGTTGGCTGTAGAAGCCCTATCCAAGTGCCTGGAATCGGTGAGTGGCTGGATGGGAAGGAATAAGCTGAAAATGAACCCTGACAAAACCGAGGTACTGCTTGTGGGAGACAAGGGAAGGTTAGGGGATTTGGACCTGGTGCTCAATGGGGTACAACTGCCCCTGAAAGACCAGGTCCACAGCCTGGGGGTCATTCTTGACTCCCAACTGTCCATGGAAGCTCAGGTTTCGGCTGTGAGCCGGGCAGCGCTGTATCAACTCCATCTGATACGGAGGCTGCGTCCTTACCTTTCCCAATCACCTGCTCCCATCGGTGGTACATGCCCTGGTCTCCTCTCGCTTAGACTACTGTAATGCACTCTACGTGGGGCTAACCTTGAAAATGGTCCGGAAGCTGCAAGTGGTACAGAACGCGGTGGCACACCTGATTAAAGGTAGCCGCTGGCAAGATCACATAGCTCCAGTGCTAAAAGAGTTGCACCGGCTACCAGTTGCTTGCCGGGCCCAATTCAAGGTGTTGGTTTTGACCTTTAAATCCCTATACGGTTTCGGCCCAGTCTATCTGAAGGAGCGACTCCAGCATCATCAGCTATGCCACCCAACAAGATCAGCCTCAAAAGACCTTCTCTCCATCCCATCAGTCAAAACAGCCAGACTGGTGAGGACTAGAGAGAGGGCTTTTTCAATTGTGGCCCCCACCCTGTGGAACTCCCTCCCAAATGGTCTCTACCATGCCCCCTCTATAATGAGTCTCTGCCAGGACGTGAAGACCTGGCTCTTCAGGCAGGCTTTTGGGGTGGGCTAGATTTTATCGTCATTATTTTTAGATTTTTAATGTCTAGGTATTATATGCCTATTTTGTACATCGCCCAGAGTGGCTGGACAGCCAGCCAGATAGGCGACTAAGAAATTCAATTAATAATCATAATAATAATAATTTTAAAAATGGATGGTGGTGGTGAAGAACGGAGCGGAGGGAAAAAGGAGCTGGAGGGCAAGAACATGGATAAAGGAGGAGAAAGAGGTAGCAGCAGAATGGAGATGAAGAACTGTGGAGGTGGAAGATGACAACATGTGTGTGTGTGTGCGCGTGCGCATGTGTGTGTGAATACTGTGTTTGCACTTGGCACACAAAGTGGCCTCCACCACCCACTGTGGCTACTGTGCTGTATGTGCAGTATTTTAATTTGTTTGCATCTCAGGGGAAAATGTTTACTTGGGTGAGTGTCCCTTAGTTGGTGGCAGGGCAGGGTCCGGAAGGTGGTTAAGTGAGAGAGATTATGCTGGCTGGCTGAGTGGGGGGGGTGCACTTGGTTTGACATGCAAAGATCTGAGTAGTGGCCTCTGCCTCCCTCCCCACCTCCCTTCCCAGCAGAGAGACCACCATTGCTATCTTATGAATAAAAACAATTATTCTACTACCTCTGTAAAGGTAAAGGTGTCCCTGCACTTATAGTGCCAGTCGTTTCCGACTCTTAGGGTGACGTCTTGCGACGTTTACTAGGCAGATCGTATATATGGGGTGGGATTGCCAGTTCCATCCCCAGCCTTTCTTTACCGCCCAGCATATGCCGGGTACTCATTTTACCGACCACGACCCCTTTTACCGGAGATTCGACTTCCTCCTTCCATTGGAATCAAACTCCGGCTGTGAGCAGAGCTTCGGATGCGTTACCGCCGCTTACCACTCTGCGCCATGGAGGCTCCTACTACCTCTGTATACGTGTGTTTATTTTTATTTGGGGTGGAGAGATGCAGCGATTCATACCTCCAGCTGCTTGATCTAGAGTGGGTGTTGATGTTCAGACAATTCTGAACCCCTGACTGAGTGAGCATAGCAGGGGATGATTTGGGAGCACTGGAGCTGAAGGGAAAGCACTGAGACTGGTGGATGGTTTTTTTGGTTCTTTTAAGAATGGGGGGAAGGCACCCTATGGAAAGTGGAATAATGGAGACACTAAGCAAACACTGGGAGGGAGGTGTTTGCTTCCCCGAAAATGGTGAGGATGCAGGGAACACAAAACCACACTTAAGCTACAGTCTCAGTCCTATGGGTTATGCCTGGGGTCACCAGTGGGCCCGCCGTTACCTCCAACGGCACCCACAAAAGATCTCAGTGAGTATCCCCTCAAAACTCCTCAAAGCACGAGAGACTCTTTGCTCTTCCTATTTAGTTCCTGCTTGCACTTGTTCAGCCTGTCCTGCTTTAGACAACCCCCCCTTAAACATGCCCACATTTCCTTGGGTGCCAGAATTAGATGCCCCCTGCTCTCTATTCCTTCCCTTTTGCCACACTATGCTAGAGCGGCGAGAAACCAAACTGGACAGGTCCGCCCATCCCTTCTTCCTGGTCAGCCAAGTCCTTCATAGCTAGTTGGAATCATTTTTGAGGCTCTTCCCCCCCCCACTCCGCCCTCGGTCTCCTTCCCAGGCCCTGTGCAAATAGCAATGTTTTGGATGCCCCCATGGCAGAGTATATCTCAGTTGGGGGGGAGGCCCTCTGGACGAAGAGAGGTCTCAACAAAGTATGGGTGCGAAGGACTGGGCTGTTTTCTATGCTGTGGTGGTTGAGAGGAGGTTGCATGCCACACTACCTCCGCAAAGGAGTGTCTGCTGCTGGCAGATGACAGATGGGCTTATGCCAAAGAGAATTGCCTACTTCTTTATATAAGGGAAAAAATGGAGGGTTTCTTACGCCAAAAAGTGCTTGGATCTCTGCACCACCCATGTTATTCCACGGATGAGGCAATGCTATTCCAGGAGACTCCAAACACCCTTGGGCTGTGAGCTTATGTGCTAAGGAAGGTGGATCCTCCTTGCTGATTTCTGGATGGGAGATTTGGCAAGGCAGCTTCACAGGGCTACAGCTGAGCTTCCTGCCGCTCTTCAGCAGGTGGCGATCTTCCCTCCGGATGCAGTTTGGATGGATGTCCCTGAAGGGCGGGGGGCTCCAGGGAGATCAAGTGCGCACTCAAGGGTTATTTCCAGGCAACATGTCAAACCATTTTCTCCTTCGTTTGGCCTTGAGGATTGCACCGCTCCAAATATTCACCCCAGAGAGAGTGCACATCCTAAGACTGGGTAGCATTTGCTGGCTGAGTCCGTTCCACAGGTTGGAAGGGGTGCAGGATTCTTATCCTTACGCCTCCCTAACCCTGTAAGGCTGTCTGATGCCGCTCCCCAAGGGATGGCACGCTTGCAGCCTCAGAGCCCTCTTCCCCTTCTCATTCTTGCAACGACATTGAAAGAGATTTGGCAGAGAAGGGGCGGGCTTTCCGACTGTATAGCTCTTCATACTGAGACTTTAGGTGGCCCCAAGTACCAAGAAGAGGCTGCAGCTCAGTGGTGGAGCACCTGCCTTGCTTGCAGAAGACCATCTCAGTTTAAAATGAGGTGTGTGTGTGTGTGTGGGGGGGAATCTTGCCTGGAACTCAGGAAAGCTGCTGCCAGTCAGTGTAGACAACACTGAGCTAGATGTGCCAAGGGTCTGAGTCTGTGTAAGGCAGATTCCTGTGTTGCTAGGCACTCTCTGGAGGGACCACAGCTTAGTTCTGCGGCAGGTGCTTTGCATGCAGAAGGTCCCAGGTTTGATCCCTGGCTTCTCCAGCTGGGACTGAAAGAGAGCTGCTGCCAGTCAGTGCAGGCAATACTAAGCTAGATATCCCTAGGGTAGAGTATATGCTTTAGGGCTCCAGCTGCAGTCCCAGAATCCCTAGAGAGGAAGGTTGGGGATAGTTCAGAGCTTGGAAAAGTTACTTTTTTGAACTACAATTCCCATCAGCCCAAGCCAGCATGGCCGCTTTGTAGTTCAAAAAAGTAACTTTTCCGAGCTCTGGGATAATGGCACTCTGCCTGAGATGCTGGAGAGCAGCTGCCAATCAGTGTAGGCACTACTAGTCAGGCCAATTATTTATTTATTTATTAGATTTCTACCCCACCCTTTCTCCCAGTAGGAGCCCATAATAATCTGTTTGTCAGATAAGTAACGGGATGCAATGGGAGTTGTTGTTGTTTTTCCCCCATAGCCAAATGCAAATCCTTTTCTTTCTCTCCCGTACTTTGCTTGAGACCATTTTGGCCTTGATTATGGTACAGGGTTGATGCGTATGGAGGAGGGGGCACTGGGAAAGGGACCAGCCTGGGTGACGTTTTGGTTCCTTCCAGCGTGATGATGATGATGACTGAAGGATCTGCTCTGTAGGCCAGGGGAGTGGGGCGGGGCTGTAGTTCCCGACTGATCGTACCGTTTGTAGCATGTTTGGTCTTGCTCGTCAATTCTCCGTGTGGAGGAAAGCGGGCCACTGCCATCACGTTGGAAGAGAAAATGCCTCTGGAAGCCAAATTTGTGGGCTGCTGGTGGTGGAGCTTTTGTTTCTTTCCCTATGCTAAAAATTAAAAAAATAAAATAAAAAGGCCACCCCCCAACCCAGATCTGAGAGGATGATCTAGTTAAATGCCCTCATTGCCTGTTCCAGGCAGCACATGAGTCATGCTGATTAGGGAGGGTGTGCTTTCTGCGCCTTCAGGGGATTGGTGTGTCCCTTCCAGCCCAGCCCAGGCAGATAATGCCAAATCGGGCCCCTGGGGATGTCTGACACCATCTCGCTTTCTTTACACCTCTCTAAAGGCCCATTCCCCTCCCTCAGTGGAGGAGAAGGACTTTTCTCAAGTTCACATCCAGAGCTCTGGCTGGCTCTGCCTGCTAAGAAAAAGCCGCAGTCATTTTTATCAGGTGGGGAGCCTGCAGTTGTCATTCTGTCCCTCTCCTCTCCCTCCATTTGCACAGGGCTTGAGGAAGGAGATCAAGGAGAAGATGACAATGTAACTTTTGAAAAGCAAATTGCCAATGTTTCGAGGAGGCATGATGTAATGGGGGGTTTCAATTATCCTGATCTCTTGGGAGACAAATTCTGCCAAACACGGCCCCTCCAAGAAATTTCTAACTTGTGTTGCAGATAACTTCCTCCTATAGAAAGTGGAGGAAGCAACCAGAGGATCAGCTATCCTGGATTCTAACCAATAGAGATGATTTGGTGGATGCAGTGGCAGTTACGGGAACTCTGGGGGAAAGTGAACAACCATACTTGAATTCTTGATTTTAACAGAAGCAAAAGCTGAGAGTAGCCATACGCACACCCTGGACTTCAGGAAAGCTGATTTTAATAATCTCAGAACAATTGTAAGTATGGTTCCATGGCAAGCCACCCTAATGAGAAAAGGAGTCCAAGATGGGTGGGAGTTTCTAAAAAAGGAAATTCTAAAAGCACAAAGCAAGCAATTCCAACAAGGAAAAAAGGGGGGAAACAGTAGAAGCCAATGTGGCTTCACATACAGCTTAGAGATGACCTGAAAACAAAAAAGGACACATACAGGAAGTGGAAAGAAGGCCAGCCACAAAGGAAGAGTACAGGCAGGTATCACGGAATTGCGAGGATGGTGTCAGGAAGGCTAAAGCTGAGAATGAGCTGAGCTTAGCGAGAGATGCTAAAAGCAACAAAAAAGCTTTCTTCAGGTACATCCACAGTAAAAGACAGAGAAAAGAAATGGTGGCACAGCTACTCAATAAGGATGGCAAAATGATAACAGATGACAAAGAAAAGGCAGAAGTCCTCAATTCCTACTTTAGCTCAGTCTTCTCCCAGAAAAGGGCCTATGATCTTCCTGGGAAACATGAAGTAGAAGGGTCAGGATTGGACCTTGAGATTGATAGACAAACAGTCAAGGAATACCTAATCACTTTGAATGAGTTTAAATCTCCAAGGCCCGATAAACTGCATCCTAGAGTATTGAAGGAACTGGCTGAAGAACTCTCAAAACCACTCTCTATTATCTTTGCAAAATCATGGAGGACCGGTGAAGTGCCGGATGACTGGAGCAGAGCTAATGTTGTCCCTATCTTCAAAAAGGGCAAGAAGGAGGAATCGGGGAACTACAGACCAGTCAGCCTAATGTCAATCCCTCGAAAAATTCTGGAGCAGATTATACAGCAGTCAATCTGTAAGCACCTTGAAAGCAATGCAGTGATTACTAGGAGCCAACATGGATTTATGAAGAACAAATCCTGCCAAACTAATCTCATTTTTTGATCAGGTAACCTCCCTTGTAGACTGTGGGAATGCTGTGGACATATTATATCTCGACTTCAGCAAAGCTTTTGACAAACTGCCCCATGATATTCTGATTAGCAAGCTAGCTAAATGTGGGCTGGATGAAACAACTATCAGATGGATCCACAGTTGGATCCAGAATCGTGCTCAAAGAGTGCTTATCAATGGTTCCTTCTCAAACTGGGCGGAAGTAACCAGTGGGGTACCACAGGGCTCGGTCCTGGGCCCAGTGTTCTTTAACATTTTCATTAACGACTTGGATGAGGAGGTACAAAGCATGCTTATCAAATTTGCAGATGATACAAAGTTGGGGGGCATAGCTAATACCGTGGAAGACAGAAACAAAATTCAAAGGGAACTTGATAGGCTGGAGCATTGGGCTGAAAACAACAGAATGAAATTCAACAGGGATAAATGCAAAGTTCTACACTTAGGAAAAAGAAACCAAATGCACAGTTATAAGAACACTTCCTACCAACTTCGGTTGGTGGCCCAGCTACGTCCCTATCTGGATAGAGACAATCTCGCTTCAGTTGTTCATGCTTTGGTAACCTCTAAATTAGATTACTGTAATGCGCTCTACATGGGGCTGCCTTTGAAGACGGTTCGGAAACTGCAGCTCGTGCAAAATGCAGCGGCCAGATTGTTAACAGGGGCCAGGCGGTCCGAACATATAACACCGATTCTGGCCCGCTTGGAACGGCTGCCTATATGTTTCCGGGCCCAATTCAAGGTGCTGGTTTTAACCTATAAAGCCTTACCCGGCCTGGGACCACAATACCTGATGGAACGTCTCTCCCGATACGAACCTACCCGTACACTTCGTTCAACATCGAAGGCCCTCCTCCGGGTGCCTACTCAGAGGGAAGCCCGGAGGATGGTAACCAGAAGAAGTGCTTTCTCAGTGGTGGCCCCCATATTATGGAACGATCTCCCTGTGGAGGTACGCCTGGCGCCAACATTATTATCTTTTCGACGCCAGGTTAAAACATTCCTTTTCTCCTAGGCATTTTAATAAATTTAATAATTTAATAATTTTAATTTTAACATTTTAACATTTTAACATCTCAACTTATTTTTAGCATCTTAGTATGCTAGTATATTTGTATTTTAGTATGTTTAAATTGTTCTATAAATGGCTTTAATTGTATTTTGCTGTCTTGCTTGTTGTGAACCGCCCAGAGAGCTTCGGCTATGGAGCGGTATAGAAATTTAATAAATAAATAAAATAAATAAATAAGATGGGGGATACTTGGCTCAGCAGTACATGTGAGAAGGATCTTGGAATTGTCATTGATCACAAGCTGAATATGAGCCAACAGTGTGATGTGGCTGCAAAAAAGGCAAATGCTATATTAGGCTGCATTAACAGAAGTATAGTTTCCAAATCATGTGAAGTACTAGTTCCCCTCTATTCAGCACTGGTTAGGCCTCATCTGGAATACTGCGTCCAGTTCTGGTCTCCACACTTTAAGAAGGATGCAGACAAATTGGAATGGGTTCAGAGGAGCGCAACAAAGATGATCAGGGGACTGGAAGCAAAGCCCTATGAGGAGATACTGAAAGAACTGGGCATGTTTAGCCTGGAGAAGAGAAGACTGAGGGGAGATACGATCACACTCTTCAAGTACATGAAAGGTTGTCACATAGAGGAGGGCCGGGATCTCTTCTCGGTCTTCCCAGAGTGCAGGACACGGAATAATGGGCTCAAGCTGCAGGAAGCCAGATTTCAACTGGACATCAGGAAAAACTTCCTAACTGTTAGAGCCATACGACAATGGAACCAATGACCTAGAGAGGTAGTGAGCTCTCCGAAACTGGAGGCCTTCAAGAGGCAGCTGGACAGCCACCTGTCGGGAATGCTTTGATTTGGATTCCCGCATTGAGCAGGGGGTTGGACTCAATGGCCTTATACGCCCCTTCCTACTCTACTATTCTATGATTCTATGATTTCCAGGTAAGGCTGGAAAAAGACTCCTGCCTGAAAGCCTTGAGAGCTGCTGCCAGTCAGTGTAGGCAATACTGAGACAGAGGAATCTGTGGCAGCTGTAATTTATGAGGGGGGAGGAGCGGTTCTGTAGGTCTGTGGTGAAGCACCTGTTTTGCATGCAAAAGGTCCCAGATTCAATCCCTGACAGCATCTCCAGGGAGGGCTGGGAAAAATTCTCTGCTTGAAACCCCAAGAGCCACAGCCAGTCAGTGTAGAGCATACTAAGCAAGATGGGCCATTGGCCTGATTCAGAGTAAGGGACTTTACTTTGTTCCGATGCAGCTAACAAGGAGCCTGGGAGTCCAAGAAGAGAGATCTGGAGCTGGGACAGCAAGGGTTGGCTCTCTCTCAAAATTTCTTGCACCATTCACTTCGGCATTAGGCCCAATATCCCACTGGCAGTAGCATTGGAACAGTGGGCCTGGAACGGCCTTCAAAAATCTGGTGCCTTCCAGCTGTTTGGGACTTCAGTTCCCATCAGTTCCAGTAAGAAATGGAAAGATCTGTCAATTTTGGTTCTCTATCGTACAGTGGGGAGGAGAGCCTGGCTGGGAGTCCAGAGTCTGTGAGTTCAAATCCCCGCTCGTGTCTCCTGGGTGTCAAGGGCCAGCTAAAGATCACCCCACAGGGAGTGGCTCAGGGGTTACGTGTCCTGCCACCTGTGCAGCCGTGGGCAAGCTGCAGAGTCCCAAGAAGCCCAGTTGCCCCCAGCTGGTAGTTGCGGACAGGAAGGGGCTGGCTTGTGCAGCTGTGGCAAGCTGAGCAGGCCCTAGCCAGCTGGAGAGGACTAGCCTCAGAGGGAGGCAATGGGAAACCCCCTCTGAATGCCGCTTACCATGAAAACCCTATTCACAGGGTCACCATAAGTCAGGATTGAGTTGAAGGCAGTCTATTTCCATTTTCATCTGAAATTTTAAAATAAAAGTTTTTTTTTAATGGTTCTCTCCATTTTTCATTTTTACAATCTTAAGGACAGTGGTGTAGTTGTGCAGGGTCTCAGGGGATCTTAGACCCCTTACCTTTTTGGGAGCAGGGTCGCTATGTCTCCAGCATCCTATGAGCCAATCAGCACGAAAGGGGAGTGTATCAGCTACTGAGAAGAGTCTTCTAGCATGCTTCCTTGTCCTTTCCTGCTGATTGGAGCCGACTGGAGTGAAATGAAGTGAGTCAGACACTGAGAAGACTCTTCTCAGTAGCTAACACTCCCCTTTCATGCTCATTGGCTCCTAGGGACATCTGTTATTGTGGTAGAAGGCATGAACAACCCAGCAGCAAAAAAAGAGGGAAGGGCATGGCTGTGCCGATCATGAAGTGACGCGGCACGTCTGAACTTGCCACTACGCTACGGCTTAGGGATATTGGACATTGCTTTATGGTGTCCATCTTCCTCAGGATTGTCTGCACTGACTGGCAGCTGCTCTCCAGGGTTTCAGGCAGGGGATATTCCCAGCCCTACCTGGAGTTGCCATCATGGATTGAACCAGGGACGTTCTCAATGAAAGACAGATGCTCCACCACTGAGCCATGGCCTTGCCCTGAATCTTAAATTCAGCAATTTGCAATTTTTTAAGAAACAAAATCTTTATAAAAATTATTCAGCATTTTAGTGTGAATTTCTCCTAATTTTTGTATTCAGTTTTGACGAACGTGCACATTTTTGCAAGCAATTTCTTGTCATGCAGTGCATTTTTGTTTTGTTATTTTCACTACTATATTCATGTTTATGCCCACTTTCTCCTAATTTTTGTAAACATCGGTTGAAGAGCTGCATCACAAAATTTGGATATGTGCGAACTTCGCAGGATGGCTGCATTTCGGTTCCCACATTGTTTCAGAAAGTGTGGATTTGATAGATTCAGCTTTAAATGTGAACCAAACAGAACTTCTCCCCATCCATAGGGCCAGTCAATGAGTCTCTGGCCATGGACAGAGTGAGTGATGGTAGCATTGGGCAGCCTGTTTATTTTCCCACAATGCCAGGAGTGTCTGACACAGCAGAGCTCTATGGGCATTGTAGGAGATTAAACTGGCCAGCCATTTCTGCTTCTGCCAAGTAAATGTGAAGCTGGAGGTGCAGCTGAGGCACTGGACCTCTCTCTCTCTGTCTGGGGTTGCCAACTGTTTGAGCCCATGGGCATATTTGGAATTTTAGGAGACCCACTGTCCTGTGGTGGTGCCAGAGCCCAGACAACAAGGTGGGTCACAAGTTGCAAGACCACAGCTCCAAGTGAACAACTTACTCCAGCAAGGGTTGAAAGCAAGCTGAGCCTTTTTAAGGCTGCATATACACACATACACCATACATTTGAAGCACATTATTTCCCCCAAAGAATCCTGGGAACTGTAGTTTGTTAAGGGTGCTGGGAACTGAAGCTCTGTGAGGGGCTGGGATGGGTGAGAAATTCAATGCATTTCAAGCGGAATCTATCACACTCGCACTTTCCAAAACAGTATGAGGACCGAAACACAGCCATCCTTCGAAATTTGCACTTGTTTGAATTTTCCAATGCAGTTTGCCAACCAACCAATGCTTACAAAAATGCATATCTTAGGGGAAAGTGTCATAAAAATGCATATATGAGTCAAAATGGCATACAAAAATGTGCTTATTAGGAGAAATTTGCACTAAAATGCTGGGGAATTTTCATAAGGATTTTTTTTTAATTCACAAAGTGCTGGAGAAATGTGGAGAACTGAATTTAAGATTGGAAAAATGAGAAACGGAAGGGAACAGGAATTGGCTGATCTTTCCATCCCTAGTGAGGGTTAAAGTACAGTTTCCTGGACTCTTTGGGGGACATCATGTGCTTTCAGTGTATGGTATGTGCGCAGCCTATGTCTCTGTCCCCAGAATACCTCTCCAAGGCTCCGCCCCCTTGGGGAGAACCTAGATTCTTAAAGGGCCAACCCTCTGGACCACAGACCGGCACTCTCCTCTATTCCGATGCCTCCCGCCAAGCACCCTCACTGTTCTGCTGAGGGACTGTGGAAAGCCTTTGATTCCTCAGGTTAATGGACAGACATCTGTGACAGTCCTGGTTCTGGCCCAATAGGCCTTGGTGCTATGGAAAGTTGTTCTGTGGGCTGCTGTCTGTTAACCTCAGGCTCAGTGGCCTGCCTGTCCCAAACAGCAGCCTCAGAGGCTTAAACTGGACCCAGCTCCTTAGCTGGAAGATTTGCAGCATCCAGCTCTGTGACTTGATCACTGCTGGATTCTGGGGTCATCGTAACAACTGTAGGAATCGCACCCTCTGGTTGCTTCTCTCCCCCATTCCATGGGTCACTTCTCCCCCCCCCCCCAGCCCCAGACCGACAGAAAACACAAACACACAGGCAGGCTGTTTACTTTTCAAAGAGTCATGGGCAAAGTCAGGTACAGTAGAATTAAAATGGATCCTTTTTAATCTGCATAATTTGCATAATTTTACACAGGGTGCTCCCCCCTATCATAAAACCCCATATCATAAAATTAAAGCTTACAGTAGCAGAGTAAAAATCAGAGCTTGATCCAAGGCATGGATGGTCAAAGAATGTTTTACAAAGGATGACAAGGAAACCAACAAATCACAGAACACTGTACGTGCACACACAGGTAATTCATGACTGGAAGGTGGTTTTGAGGGGGATCCCATGTAAAAATTATGAGGATCCACAAGGGTCTGTGCAGTGCATATTTGTGCTGGAAAGCACTGGAACCATGATTGTTATAATTCAATCAATGGAGACATGTGATCTATGATTTGATAGTGATCTTGGCTGATGGTAGGTGTGGTGGTGTGGGAGGTTGCATGGCTGGGCCTATTTAAGTCCATGCCAACTGCATAGCGGAGGTATTGCCCGGGATGGCAACCATGCCATGATACGGGCCAGCGTTGGGTCATGGGGGGTAATCTGCAATCACCCCGATGACACTATGTTGGCCGTCATTTTGGAATGGGACCTCCACGCTCCATGCCCTAACTGCAGTGGCCCCTGTCAGCCACAGGGGCCCTTGGCCAGTGCCTGAACTGGCCACCTGCTGGCTCCGGGCCTGGCTGCCAAGGATTGAACCTGGGACCAGGGGTGTCACAACTGGGGTGCAGAGGGTGCAGACTGCACCCGGGTGACACCCTGAGGGGGGTGACACCCAGAGCCGCCCCGCCCCCTGCCATTGCCCAGCAAGGCTGAGCCCTCCTCGGAGGCAGGCGGGTGAGATCGGGAGCAGCGTCAGCGGGGCGAGGGAGGTGTGCCGGCGTTCCCAGGCCTTCTCCGGCTGGGTGCCCCTCCGGCGCACGCCCTCCCAGGGGCATGGACGGGGGTGGTTGGCCTCGAGCGCACTCGCACGCACACACACACACACAGGCCCAGCCACCTCGTCCATGCCCCTGGGAGGGCACATGCCAGAGGTCCGCAGCCCCCCGCACTCCTGCTAGTGACGCCACTGCCTGGGACCTACATGAAAGATAGATCGTCTACCACTGAGAGGATCCACCATCCTTCCCCATGGTGGTAAGGACAAAGTGCTTGTGTTTAACTTTTTAACTCTTGTGAGAAAACAGAAAATGTTTCCTCTGATTATGAAAGTGCTGGCAAGAGGGTGGTAGTGTCAGATCCAGCTTCCAGGACAGGATGAGGAGGAAGATTGTAAAGGGGAAATTAGGCCTGCCTTGAATATTTTGGACTTGTGAATTCCCGAGGGTTCATTAATTCTAGTTCTCTCTTAGGAAAAAAAATACTCTTCAAAAGCTTGAATAATATCTCACTAAGTCACTAGTAAAGCCCTCTCTTCATTTCCCACTTTGATTTTGTGATGGTATTTATGCTGCCTTATAAACTGGGCTGCTGAGGACTGTAATTATCATTTTCCTTGGCTGCGTCGCTTGAAGGGTGCAGTCTCTGCAGCATCTCTCAAAGCTGCATCACCCAAGAAGGTGGAACCAGCACGTGAGAAAGGGGAAGCAAGGAGAAGGAGGAGGGAGCGTTATTGACCCAAAGAGACTGAAGGGAAGAGCAAACCACAAGGATTCTCATCAAGCCTTCAGAAATGATTCACATGTTATGTTATCTAGTTCTTGCAATGGCTCTTTTTGGTGATTCCTGGATTGGGATCCCCATGAAGGTGTCACATTGATGGCCACCAACATGGATGGCTTTAAATGAGGAAATAACAACAACAACAACAACAACAACAACAATAAATAGTATTATTCATTTCATTTGTTGGTCGCCTGATACCCAACGGTCTCTAGGCGAGTTACAACAGATTAGACAGACTCCTGAAGGATAAGGCCATCAATGGCTACTAGCCACAATGGCTATGTTCTATCTCCACTGTCAGGGGCAGAATGCCTCTGAATGCCAGTTGCTGAGAATCACAAATGGGGAGAGTGCTCTTGCACTCATTGCACCGATGGGCTTCCCAATGGCATCTGGCTTGCCACTGTGGAAACAGGCAGCTGCACTAGATGGGCCGCTGGCCTTATCCAGCTGTAGGGCTCTTCTTATGCTCTGTTGGTGACAGCTCTGGACAGCTCCAGCCAACGTGGCCATGCTGGCTGGGGTGACATGATTTGTTGTTCAAAACATCTGGAGGACACCAGGATGGGGAAGGCTGAGTCAGACCCTCCCACAGCACAGATTTCTCCAATTCTGCTGGAGGATCTCCTGATGGATTTTGGCTGAAGCTGCAACGAGATTTGGGCTCAAGCAAAATTTCAAGGCAAATTCAGACTGTCTAACTCTGGCAAAACATCTGAGGAATTTTGGAAGAAGCAAGAAGATCTTTGATATAATAAAACTAATTTAATGTATTTGAGGGGAAGGGGGCAGTTTGTTTTGCCACAAAACGTGAATGCAGCTTAAGTCAAACTGTGCTGTGGATATCATTGGCCTCTTATCAGGTGCAGATTTCCTGTTGCAAACCTTTTTGACCTACAGCCTCTGACCTGTGTTGCTCTCTTCATCTTCTTCCTTCCTTGTACATTTCATATGGCCCCAAACAACAGTTTCCAGTGGGTCATTCCTACTCCACTACCTATACAGTTTATCTGCTCTCTGGTCCAGTGGTTCCCTTACCCACTTCACACAGAGTCTGAAGCCCACGTTGTTCTGTAGGACAATAATCCTTCCTTCCTTTCAGTTCATGTAATGCTAATCCTGCATTGAGCAGGGGGTTTATTTATTTATTTATTGCACTTGTATACCGCCCCATAGCCAAAGCTCTCTGGGCGGTTTACAGCAACCAAAAACATTAAAACAAATATACAATTTAAAACACATTTTAAAAATTTAAAACAATTTAAAACACATGCTAAAATGCCTGGGAGAAGAGGAAAGTGGGGAGAAGAGGGTTGGACTTGATGGCCTTATAGGCCCCTTCCAACTCTACTGTTCTATGATTCTATGATAATCCCTTATTTCTTCCTTTCCTCCTCTCTTCCTCTTCCTTCATTCATATCATCTCTGTCCCTGCTTTGACAGTTTACTCCTTCAGAGGCCACGTTGGCAGTTATGAGGAGCAGGACCTTTTATGTCTTTTATTTTATTTAGGTTTTTTTAAAAAAAAAAACTTTAAAAAGTCTCGTAAGTGTTGTGCTTGAAACAATGTGATCTGAAAGCTTGCCTCCTTCCCTACAGATAGAGCTATGTACTCAACTCAGCTCAGCTCCTTTGCACGCTTAGCTTGCACGTTGCTACGTTGCTGAGGTCTCTGGTGTGTCTTTGCAAACTTACCTTGTCTGAGTTAATATTTGTTAGAGGGATATTGAAGAGGGTGCTGAGTTGACCGTGTAGGCCAGGGACAAGGAACCTTGAGCCAGGGCCCAAATATGGCCCTCCAATTCTCTCTATCTGGCCCTTGGTTCTCTCCCTAGGCCACTCCCCATACTGGCCTTGCTTTGTAGCCTCCGTGAGTGTCTTTGCCTGGCTGGAATGCGTCCTTGAACTCTGATACTGTTTGCCCGAAAGGAGGATAAAGGAGGGTGTGTGTACTGCTGTACAAAGGCAAAATTCACAATTGTTACTCTGCCTGCCTTTGCCTCTGGCATTTGGCCCCCAGAAGGATGCCCAGGAGGGAATGTGGGCCTCAGGCTTGAAAAGGTTCCCCAAGCCTGGTGAAGGCCCTCACTGTCCCTTTCGGATCAGTGGTTCAGAGTTCAACCATATCTCCCCCCCCCCACATGTACCACAGCGCAGGATTAACAACACACAGTTAACTTGGTCGAGCCGAAAGCTTTTTGGAAGGTTTTGGTTGGGAGCCAGGTGACTCCAGAGCACATAAAGGCAGCACCTGCTTTTTGGTTTTGGAACAGCTTGAGGCTGTGGATAGAACTGTAAACACACTCAGAAAAAGAAAAAAAGAAATCTCGCTTTGTCTGACTCAGTGCCAGCGTCTCCAGGGACTGAGTTGTCATTATGGAAAAAAAACCTTCACCTGATGTCATTCAATCAGCAAACCCCACCAGTATTCGCTTGCCCTCCAAGGTGCCAACTTTCCGCTTCCTTTGTGTCGATATGTAAACAAGTGCAGAGGGCAGCATTCTGCATTGCTGGGGATGGATGGCCTTTGTGGGGGGGGGTGAGGAAAGGCTTTGGCCTCTCTGTTCCTTTGCTTTTTTAAAAGCCCTCCTCAGTCTCCACGTTTGCTCCCCTTTTCTCCCTGGCGTACTTCCACGACCAGCCTCCAGAGCAAGAATTAGCGTCTGCATTTCCTCGTAAATCTTAGCATGCCTCCTTGGGCTACATGTTTAATTCGCTCTCTGAGGTTTGTAACGAGGGGAAGCAGAGACGCCAGCAGAGAAAGAGGATGGAAGCCATCGTTGCCCTTCTTTAGTCAGCAAAACTGCTTCGCTCACTCCTCTAGAGCATTAGGTTAAGGAGGCAAGAACCGTGTTTGCAAAAAAAAAGAAAGAAAGATGGTGAACTTGGGAAAAGACTAGAGAAGGCAAGAAAGAAAGCCTGAGAAAGATAGGTGCGCTTGGTCAACTTATTTCTCTGATGATGCCGTTTTAATTTCCAGTTTAATCGCTTCTCCTTCGCTGGCTGTTATCGCTTTCAATGCATTTCCTCCACAGCTCAGTGGCAGAGCACATTCTGGGGTTCAGGCTCTGAGTGATCATGGCCCAGTGGCTGGACACATGGAGCTGCCTTATACTGAGTCAGACCATTGGCCCATCTAGCACAGCGTTGTCTTCTGTCAACAGGTGAAGTCTCTCCAAGGATTCGGATCTTTTAGTTCAGCCTCGGCCAATCTGGAGCCCTCCAGATCTTCATCAGCCCCAGACTAGCCAGCACAGCCATGCTAGCTGGGGCTGATGGGAGCTGCAGTCCAAAAGGTTTCTCTACGCATAATATGCTCTCCATGCTACAGATCTGCTAAATGCTGACAATGAATGAGTAGATGCTTTTGAGTTGTTGTTGTTGCTGTTGCTGTTGTTTGCTACATGACAGCAATATATCTCAGTGGTTCATTCTTGTTTATGTCAAAACTACTACCTCATTCTTCATATCGCCAGTAATTTCCAAACTATCTATGCATTTCATAGTTATTGCATTTCAGCACTAATCATACTAAATGCTCCAATGTCATACTGGGTTTCCAAGGTAATTCCTACACACAGTCCAAAAGAAATTAAACACTATTAAAGAAGCAAACAGCAACCTTTCCCAAAAGGCAACCCCTCCCCAAGAAAACACACACACACACAAACACGGTGGGCACCAAGGGGACTGTCTGAGGGCAATCTGGAGTTCATGAACACCGTGTTGGAGACGCCAGTGTTAAAGTATAAAATGGGATAACACCTGAGCTCCTTATAAGAAGGAACAATCACAAGATGAATAACAGCTGGAATCAATGCAATTTATTCACTTTTTTAATGGGAGAAAATAAAAGGGTCGCAATTGTCACAATCTTTGAGGAGGGGTGGAGGGAAAACTCCCTATCCCAGACACCATCAAGCCAATAGTAGGGGGACACCTCTGCAGGGTCAGTGATTGTGGTACCTTTGCGTTCCCACCATCATGTTTACAGGCACTTGCTAGCTAGAGAGTTAGCACAGCAATCTTAACTACAGAAAGCTGGTGTAAGTTAACCTTATTCCAAATTCCATTCAGGAGGAATTTGACTTACAGCAACCTTTTTGCCAGCTAAGGTCCACTGGGTTGCTAAGTCATGTGAGTGGGATGAAAGGAGGTTTGAATAGGTGTTCTTGCTCCATCCCAGTCCTGCCATGCCTACAGAATGCCCCTGTTTTGGACTTACATTGGTGTAAATTACAGAGGCTTACGTTTCACCAGCTGAGCCAGGGTGAGGGACTTATGCTGCCGTAGCCTTGGCTGAGCCAGGAAAGCCCAAGATCCACTGAATCCAAACTCTCTCCTCCCCGTGAATCTTGGGTTTGGATTCTGCTATTACTCAGAGGAGACAAAGCTCAAGTGTCAAAATACTAAATATCAGAAACTAGCAAACGTGCAGGAGAGATGTGGGTTTTTGGTTTTTTGGTTTCATCTGTTGAGAACCAGGTGCTTTTTGAATGGAGAAGCCTGAGCTTGAACCATGTTTTTGTCCCTGCAATGCCTTTCCTTTTCCTGCTGCAGAACTTGGAACTTGCTGTGATGGAGCCCGTGCTTATGGAATTGTCCCAGGGAGGGAGCTGGAAAGGGTTTATTCAGCTTCCACAGACAATACAAACTCAAGCCAGAGTTGTGGCACCCACAGTAGAGATATTTGGGAGGTTTTCAGCCATTATATTTGAAATGGGAAACCTGTACTCCCCCTTTTCTTTTTTCACATCGAATCTGCCCTTTTTAAAGATTAGAGTGTTCTAAGGAAAAATAAAAAGCAGCAGGAATTATTTTCCGTGTACCTACTAATACATTTTTTTCCCAAAAGGCAACTCCCTCCTCCATGCACACGCACACACTTATAACCAACCATGCAGTCTAGTTCCTTTACATTTATACGTTTCCATAATCATCACCACCGTCATCGCCGGACTCTGTGAGGTTTGTTTTTTTCCGTCCATAGCAGCAGCAGAGCTGTGCTAAGAGGTCACTACGTAACTCCAGACTCTGTGGAGTTCTTAGTGGGTTTCTTCCCTTTCAGAGGCAACACTGATTCCTCTGCTGAGAAATTGGGTAGGGAGCTGGTGAGCCAAACCAAACGGCCAGGTTGCAGTTCCTCCTCACCCCTGCCATAATGTCTTCTCAAATGCCAACAATGTCCATACTTAATTTGTCCCAATCACTGTTCACACAGCTGTCTCTTCTCAAAGATGGTGCCTGGCTCATCTCAGCGGTTTGGGGAGGGCCTGTTCATTTGGAAATTCCCTGAAATGCTCTGAATGGGGCCCAGGACACCTCAGTTATGTCACAGACAGCATGCATTCCCAAGGCCTTCACACCTCCAAGCTTGCCATGCATATCCTGGCATGGATGAGGGGGTCCCTGTGCAGTACTTAGCAGAGGTGGGGAGCAGTGTTTCAGGATGTGTGTGTGTGTGTAGGGCTTGGATGCTCCCATACACCTGTGGTGCATGTTGGGTTTAAGCAAGCTTGCATGCCACCCCCTTTGATAGGAAGATGTCCCCTCTAGCTAGAATTGGAGGGTATGCTTGTTTACCATGATGTAACTTCCTAAAGGGTGGGGTTATTTACCTTCTCTTCCTCTTTCCTTTGTTAGGGGATATTGATCCTTTTTGCATATGCTCCATTAAGCTCAGGGAGTGAGAAGTATACACACGCTTCTCTTTTAAGATGACCAATACCATGGACTAAGACTTCTATTTTTTCTATCTAAGCTAGAGCCTATGTTTCCTAAACATATGAAAGGTCGTGAGTAAACCTTCTTTATACTTTTTACCTAAGGAGACTGCCTGTTTTGTTTATTTCAAATTAATTAGTGTGCATGAGAGGAAGGTGTGGGACTGGTTATTCTCAATTCCGCCAGTGCATATATACTTTGCTAAGAAATAGGACTACAAACTGTTCCTGTTTCACTTAAACCAAACAGTGCATTCATGAGAGCTGAGCATCATGGGATCATCTCGTTATGCCTTGCCACCTTGGACATATTGTGTGGAAGTGGGGGCTTCTAGTCCAACCTAGATTGCGGCTGCTGTTGTTCTTAATGTAAGACAATGTAAGGCAATATGAGATTTTGCAGAGTAAAAAGGTCACATGTGTTTTATGGGAGGGGCTAGTGGGGGAGATGCTCTGTGTTCCCTTCTACAGCCTGTCCTGATTAGAATTGTGAAGGAGGGTGATAGTCAAGGGTCTCTCCCCTAAAACACCCTCTCCTCCACGAAGAGGTAGATATGGAGACCAACTTGGATGACTTTAAAAGAGGATTGGACAAATTCATGGAGGGGAACAAGTCTTATCAGTAGCTACTAGCCACAATGTCTATGTTCTTCCTCCAGTGTCGGAGGTAGTATGCCTTGTTGGGAATCACAAATGGGGAGAGCGCTAATGAGTTTCGGCCCTGCTTGAAGGCTTCCTGGGCATCTGGTTGGCCACTGTGAGATCCAGAGGTTGAACTAGCTGGTCCATTAGCCTGATCCAGCAGGCTCTTCTCACATCCTCATATGCTACAAATGCAATTTATTTATTTATTTATTTATTAAATTTTTATACCGCCCCACTAGCATAGCTCTCTGGGCGGTGAACAACAAATCAATACAATATACAATAAAATCCAATAAAACATACAGCGAAGTACAGAGAATAAAAGATCTAAAAACAATTACAGCACATTTTAAAATTAAATTAAGTTAAATTAAAAGCCCTAGAAAAGAGGAAGGTTTTAACCTGGCGCCAAAAAGACAGCAGCGTCGGCGCCAGGTGCACCTCATCGGGGACACTATTCCACAGTTCGGGGGCCACCACAGAGAAGGCCCTAGTTCTTGTTACCACCCTCCGAGCCTCTCTGTGGGTCGGAGCTCGGAGGAGGGCCTTCGATGTAGAACGCAGTGTACGGGCAGGTTCATATTGGGAGAGGCGTTCCAACAGGTATTGTGGTCCCGCACCGTATAAGGCTTTGAATCTGGCCTGGAAGCAAATTGGAAGCCAGTGCAAGCGGGCCAGAACAGGTGTTATGTGTTCGGACCGTTTGGTCCTTGTTATCAATCTGGCAGCCGCGTTTTGCACGAGCTGTAGCTTCTGAACTGTCTTCAGAGGCAGCCCTACGTAGAGCGCATTGCAGTAATCCAATCACGAGGTTACCAGAGCATGTACCACTGATGTAAGGTCCTCCCTGCTCAGATAGGGACGTAGCTGGGCTACCAACCGAAGATGGTAGAATGCATTCCGTGCCACCGAGGCTACTTGAGCCTCCAGTGACAAGAAAGGATCTAAAAGAACTCCCAGACTATGAACCCGCTCCTTTAGGGGGAGTGTAACCCCATCCAGGACAGGGTATATATCCACCGTCTGATCAGAGAAACCCCGCACCAACAGCATCTCCGTCTTGTCTGGATTGAGTCTCAGTTTGTTAGCTCTCATCCAGTCCATTATCGAGGCCAGGCAATGGTTCAGCACATTGACAGCCTCACCTGAGGAGGATGAAAAGGAGAAGTAGAGTTGCGTGTCATCAGCATACTGATGACAACGCACTCCAAAACTCCTGATGACCGCACCCAATGGCTTCATGTAGATGTTAAAAAGCATGGGAGACAAGACCGACCCCTGCGGGACTCCACATTGGAGAGCCCACGGTGTCGAGCAGTGTTCCCCAAGCACTACCTTCTGGAGACGACCCGCCAAGTAGGAGTGGAACCGCTGCCAAGCAGTACCACCAACTCCCAACTCCGCGAGCCTCTCCAGAAGGATACCATGGTCGATGGTATCAAAAGCCGCTGAGAGATCAAGGAGAATCAACAGAGTTACACTCCCTCTGTCCCTCTCCCGACACAGGTCATCATACAGGGCGACCAAGGCTGTCTCAGTGCCGAAACCAGGCCTGAAACCCAATTGAAATGGATCTAGATAATTGGTTTCATCCAACAGTGCCTGGAGCTGGCCAGCAACCACTCGCTCCAAGATCTTGCCCAGGAATGGAACATGCGCTACTGGTCTGTAGCTGTTGAAATTATCTGGGTCCAAGGAAGGTTTTTTCAGAAGTGGTCTCACTGCCGCCTCTTTCAGAGGGCCAGGGACCACTCCCTCTCGAAAAGAGGCATTTTTCACCTCCCTGGCCCAACTAGCTGTTCCATCCCTGCTAGTTTTTATTAGCCAAGAGGGGCAAGGATCCAGTATCGAAGTGGTTGCACGTACCTGTCCAAGCACCTTGTCCATGTCCTCGAGCTGAACAAACTGAAACTCATCCAATAAAACATGACAAGACTGTGCTCCAGACACCTCACTAGGGTCAACTGCTATAAACTGGGAGTCTAAGTCCCGACGGATGCATGAGATCTTATTTTGGAAGTGTCCAGCAAACTCATCACAGCGGGCCACCGATGACTCTGAGATGTCCTGAGGGCCAGAATGAAGTAGCCCTCAGACAACTCTAAAAAGTTCTGCTGGGCGGCAAAGAGATGACTTAATAGTGGCTGCGAAATGTTTTTTTTTGCCGCCCTCACCGCCTTCGAATACAGTCTGTTGGAAGCACTTACCAACTCATAATTGCATCCATTGGGAGTTCGTCTCCACTTCCGCTCAAGCCGTCTCCTATCTTGTTTCATCGTTCTCAGCTCCGGAGTATACCATGGAGCTGTATGAACTCTACACAGGAGAGGGCGCGCAGGAGCGATCGTGTCAACAGCTCTGGTCATCTCCGCATTCCACAGTTCAACCAGGGCTTCGACAGGAGCGCCAGTCTTATCAGCCGGAAAAACTCCCAGAGCCCTTTGGAAACCTTCAGGGTCCATTAGTCTCTGGGGGCGGACCAATTTAATAGGTCCCCCACCCTTGCAGAGGGGAAAAGCCACTGAAAGTCTGAACTTCAGCAAGCGGTGATCTGTCCATGACAAAGGGAGAGATGTAAAACTCTCCACATCCAGATCACCATCCCCATGTCCAGTAGCGAAAATAAGATCTAGAGTATGCCCTGATGTATGTGTTGGGCCACTGACATATTGGGACAGCCCCATGGTTGTCATGGAATCCATGAAGTCCTGAGCCGCCCCAGATAAGGTAGCCTCGGCATGGATGTTGACATCCCCCAGTACCAATAGTCTAGGGGATCTCAGCAACACCTCCGAGACCACTTCCGTCAGCTCAGTTAGGGAAGCCGTTGGGCAGCACGGTGGGCGGTACACCAACAAGATTCCCAGTCTGTCCCTCTGACCCAACACCAGGTGCAAACACTCCAGACCAGTAGCTACATGGACATGGTGCTTGATGAGTGAGATGGAACTCCTGTAGACCACAGCGACCCCACCTCCCCGACCCTCGGATCTACCATGATGCTGAACTGAGTACCCTGGTGGGCAAAGCTGGGAAAGGCTGACTCCTCCCTGTTCACCCACCCAGGTCTCGGTTATACATGCCAGATCGGCTGCCTCATCCACAATTAAATCATGGACGAGGGAGGTTTTATTATGTACTGATCTGGCATTTAAAAGCAGCACCTGGAGATCCGAGGGCTGGCTGAGAGGACAACCAACAACCCTGCGGATGTGAGAAGGACCGGAACAAGGCACAGCCACTACAGCAATGTGAGTGGTCTTCCCCTGGTGCTGTAATGTAGGCTTGAGACCACGTCACTGTTTCAGCTGTGAATTATTTACATAACAATATCAGTTTCTTGCTGCTTCTCTGGAGTCCTGCAGGCCCCAGTTCCACATTCAGTCCATCACAGTGCCCACCTCTGGCTGCCTGCCAAAATAAAAAAATCCTCCTCCCCTGTTGAACTGTTTCACTTTCTAGGAGAGAAGGAGAAGGTCTGAGGATCTTCTGGGACAAACAGCAAGAACCGTCTTTCCTCTCGCGCTGGAACCCCTGGTCCACCGATGTTCCTTATGCAACGTTCACAGAGCATCCAGTGAAGAACATCAACCAGAGGTTTAGCACCATCTGCCAAGTGAGCCATAGCAAATAAGATAGCAAATGTGGCAAATAAAAGGAGGGTATTTGTAATATTGAGGGTACAATTACTTAACATATACCCCTGTTTTCTTACTACAGTGTTAACCCTCCAAGGTGAAATGTTGATGTTGTTGTTCCAGTTGACATTGGGCTGAATGAAAATGTATTGCAGGGATGGGGAAGCTGATGCCTGCCAGCTTTTGGCTGAACACAAACTCCCGTCATCCTTGAACACTGGCCATGCTGGCTGGGACTAATGGGAGTTACAGTCTAGCAACACCTAGAAGGTCACAGATTCCCATGCCGTGAAGGCTGTGGTCTCCCTCCACAATCAGAGGCAACATGCTTCCATTTGCCAGTTGCTGAAAACCTCAGGAGGGGAGAGTGCTCTTGTGCTCAGGTCCTGCTTGCAGGCTTCCTGGTGGGCATCTGGTTGGCCACTCTGAGAACAGGATGCTAGACTAGATGGGCCACCTCTGGCCTGATCCAGCAGGACTCTTCTAATGTTCTTCTTTGCACCAACCCGGGGCTCCAACTCCCATCATTCCCAGCCCAGTTGAGTCCAACAACATCTGGAAGGCCATATGTTCCTCCACCCTGGATGTATGGGATGTTTTCATGCAAAGCAAGGGATGGCTTCTGTTGACAATATGACTTCTATGGTATCTCCCACTGTTTGCAGTCTTGCAGGTGTGTTTTTATTAATAATAACAATTAAAAATAGCTTTACTCTTATCCCAGTCTTTTGGCAATGAGCTCAGGACAGCATGCACAGCCCTCCCCCGCAGCTTATCTTGAGAACCACCCCCTCCTCACCCATGGGTGAGAAAGCCATTTGGGGAGGGCAGTTTGGGATAGGGTGCCTGCAGACAGGTGAAGCACTGACTCCCATGCCCCATTCCTAATTGCAGCTTTTCTTTGGAAGAAACGTTCTGGGGAAGAATCACAGGAGCAACCATCTCCTGCAGCTTGGACCGGCCCTAAGCTGTGTGCACAGGTCAAAGTGATTCTGGCCTTCAGTTCTTCTCTGTTTCTCCTTTGTCCAAGCTTAACTTCAGTTCACCACATTTCCACATCAGTTTGTGATTATTGAAGATTTTTAAAAAGTCCTCACAAATACTCACCAGCATTTTAGTCTACCTTTCTCCTAAAATAAATTATATATATATATAGTTCAAAATCATTTATAGGCTAATTTTCCTTATAAAAAGGCAACTTATAAATTGAAACCAACACAATGTACTCACTTTGTATACTAACAAACACATTTTTGCAAGCAGGTCCCCCAAATATAGTGCATCTATATATGTTATTTTATATTCTCTAATATATACATTTTCCCGCATTTTTGTTGGTGCATCACAAAATGCAGAGAAGTGTGAATTTCAAAGGATTTTCCATTCACATACTGGTTTGGAAAATGTGGATTTGGTAGGCTTGCATTAAAATGTTAACCAATCCAAATTTCTTTCTCCCCCCCCCTTACCTGTAGCAAAACCCGGGGTAGAGAAGGCCTGTGTGTGGGGGAGGGTCCTCCAAAGAAAATACAAAATGGAGAAACCCAGGGGACATTGAGGGGTTTGTGGTTGCACTGGTGGGTATCAGGTATATATCACGGTGTGAAATTGAGATCATTCAATGATGGTCTGACTCCTTGTCCCTTAATGTAAACAGGAAGTGAGCGGCAAACACTTCCCTCTCCACGCAGAGTGAAATATGAGCTCCGCACTCATCGATTTAAAACCACACGTTCAGATTATAAACAGCATTTTCTCTTCCCTAAATTATCTTCCCATCTGTGCTCTGGCTTAAAAGAATGTTAGTAATTGGATCCCCTTGTGGAAAACACAGTCAGAGTGAGCGGAGAACTGCTTGTTCAAAGGGGCATACTGTCATCTCAAAGCACTTTAATCCAGCTTTGGAGAACATTTGAAAGTTGTCCCTTTTCAATTTTTTCCCACATGCTCCTAGCGGGCGTGGGGGGGGGCGGGGCGGAGAGTAAAGGGCTTTTCTTTCATGAGAGGGGATGGATTTCTTGCACAAGTGGTTTCAAGAAAACATCCGATTTAGCAAGAATGGAATTATTCATGCTCCAAGGGACGAAGGAACTGTTAATAATCCTGCAGACTTTAACGGCAAGCAGGGAGGTGGCTTATGGGCAGTGCTCTTGTGGAGAGTAACTAGGGAACTGCACCTAAGCCTCTGACTTGTCAGGTCACCCCCGAACCTTTCATTTTCATTAGCTTGAATGGCTATGAGTAATATTGTCTTTAATAATCCCAAATACATGCTGGGTGTTCTGCAGCAAACCCAGGCAAAAAGTACCTCTGGTTCTCTGGAAGGGGAACAGAATGTGAGGCACAAATGCACGTGGTGGTGCTGTTTACATTTTTCAACGGCGATGTGGCTTTTGCTTTCCTATGGGTCCATCCCACTGTCACCTTTCAAGGCACCTCCAAGGAGGACAGAGAGCCTGCCAGGCCATCATTGTCGCCTAGCTGGAGTTGGGGGTGACCACCAGGCAGGGACTGCCCCACAAGGATGGCTCTAGCCAAGGGATGGAAAGGTCTGTCAGTTCCCCATTTTTCCAACCTTAAATTCAGTTCACATTTCTGCAGCAATCTGCGAATGTTTTTAAATCCTCATGATAATTCTCCAGCACTTTGCAAATTTCAAGCAGTGTACAAGTCCAATTATACATGAAACATGGTTAAAGTACACAGACCACTCAAAAAACAAAAGGTTGTCTTCAACTGAGTCCTACTCAGTCATATCCTCATTGAAATTAATGAACCTAAGTTAGTCGTATCTATTAATTTCAATGGGTCTATTCTGAATAGGACTAGCATTGAATACCACCCAAACATACATTAAACCCATTATTAAAAACAGATAAAATCAGTAAAATATTTCAATGAGGATGAAGCATGTCTTTTGTGGGGGCATTTCTAGCGGCAGGCCTCTCAATTGGGAAGCCCCTCACTCTGGGTTGGTCTCTGAGTCAGAGACCACTAGTCCACCTACTTAGTACTGTCTGCACTGAGTGGCAGTGACTCACGGGGGTTTCAGGATATTCCCAGCCCTAACCGGAGATGCCACGGGGGATTGAACCTCGGACCCTCTGCACCAAAGCAGATGCACTGCCGCTGTGCTATGGCCTGCCCCTTAGCATCTGAAGGCTTTCTTTTAAATAATCCTCCAAGCAGTGGAGATTGATAGCTCCGATGTCAGTGGGGCAGTGAATCCACTCCAGATTTTAGTCCAAAAGTTTGGACTAACACCCGGAGCAGATTCACTGTTCCTCTGACTTTGGAGCCACCAGTGTCCAAGTGTTTTAGAAGACCCATTCTGTGCTGAATGAGACAGTGTCTTAAGGAAATGGGGGAGGCAGGAGACGGAAAAGAAGGAGTAGAGGATGCGGGGTCAATGGAAGGAGGACTCCAGGAGGCAAGGTTGAAGCCCTAGGCATCTGGAACTTGTAGTCCAGAACAGCTGGAAGGCACCAGGTTGGCTAAGGGTGGCTTAAGAGGTGTAGGGACTGAGGCAATAGCAAAGAGGCAGCAATAGCAAAGAGGCAGAGGGTAGGCTGTGGCTGGGGCTCTGGGGCATGGAGAGGTAGCATGACTTGGAATTCAAAGTGCCCTCACCTTTCTCAAGAGTGTGTGCATCATATCCTGGTTGGCGACATTACTGAGGAAAATCCCAAGCACATTTCCATTCAGGATGATGCCTTGGCACGCCTGTCTCCAAAGATTTGCATCTACAGATGACAAATCAATGACCTTTCTGTGATGACAGCATACATTAGAAGGGTGACCTACTTTCACATCCAAGTGATGTTGGCCTATCAGAGCACACCTTTCCATAAAGTTTTGCTCGTCTCTGTTGCTTGCGCTTGGTACTTTCAGGTGTGCTCGTTATGATAGCAAGAATATTGTAATGCACTCGTGGCAGGGAAGCCTCTGGCTCCAACTGGCTCAGCTGAGATGGGATGGGATGGGATGTTCATGACATTCTTGCTGCTCAGGGGAGGAACCTGTCAGAATATTGGCAGCCCAGCTTCTGCAGTGGAAGGGAGAGCACCTGAAATGAAAATGCCACACAGGCCCTAGGGACTGAAGCAGAAATATAGAGGGGACGGGGAAAAGAGATAGTGGGCTCTGGAGAAACCTCCAGGGGCTTAAAGTCAAGAGGAGGTGGATGCTGGCACAGGGTGGGGGCGGCGGGAGATAAGCAAGGTCTGCTGCTTCGCGTATTCAATGCTGTCATTACAATTGTGTTATATTGCATTGGACTTATTTCCATTGTCAGCTGCCATGAGTATCTTGAGTGGGAAGGTGGGATGCAAATGTATAGAATGAATGAGTAAATCTTTTTTGTTGAACTGATGTTAATATTTTATTTTTAAATTGTTGTAACCCCCCCCCCGAGGGGGCCTCATGAAGAGAGACAGGTAAGAAAGCTAATAAAATGACAATAATGATTGGAATGCTGGAGTCTGAGTTAAGTGGGTGGTGGAGATGGGCTGCTGAAGCTAAGGAGGACCAGGGCAGGAAAAAGCACCTCACAGAAGGCCCAGAGGCAGGAGGGGGCTGCTCTCTAGGAGCCCAGGAGGGTTAGTTGCCCAGAGGGCCAAGGGAGGGGGCATAGAATCACTGCTAGCAATCGGTGGTGGCCGGTGGCTCCAGGTCTTTGGGGCAGTGGAATCCACTCCGGCTTTTAGTCTGAGCTTTCAATGAGTTGTCTAAGGTGCTTTCAGCGGCTTGAAAGTTCGGTCTAAAACCTGGAGCGGATTCGACAGCCCCACTGACCTGGAGCCACCAGCTGGCAACCCTAGGAATAGATCCCAAGCTCTGGCAGGGCTACTGGACTTGTAAGAGTAATGTAGATCAGGGGTGGGCAGAAGGTAAATTGGAGATCTACTGGTAGATCTCAGGGTGATCTTCAGTAGATTGGCAAGAGGTGTTCTTTTTTTTAAAAAAACCCTCACAACGGTTTAACAACTGCAACAATAAAAAGTCTTCCCCCCCCAAAAAAGACCCATTAATTTCTTGGGAGCAGGGTCCCAGCCAGGTCCCTATGTATGTATCAGCATGAAAAGGGAGTATGTTAGCCATGGAGAAGAGTCCTTGTCCTTTTGTGCTGACTGGAGCCAATCAGAGGGAAAGGAAGTGAGTCAGCCACTGAGGAGATTCTTTTCA
This sequence comes from Rhineura floridana, assembly GCF_030035675.1. Taxonomy (NCBI): domain Eukaryota; kingdom Metazoa; phylum Chordata; class Lepidosauria; order Squamata; family Rhineuridae; genus Rhineura; species Rhineura floridana. The sequence goes on from NC_084486.1 coordinate 151,664,127, forward strand.
GTAGCTAACCCACAGCGTGCTGATTGGCTCCTAGGGATGTCTGTTGCAGTGGACTGTAGACTTGCAAGAGATTACGGAGAGCAAGGGAAAGCGGAAAGGGCTGTGACAGGGGCATGGCATGACTATCAGGAAGGGACCCTGCACTTCTGAATTTGCCACAACACTGCTGAGCACAACGCCAAGGCAGGCCGCTCTGCTGCTGCTGAAAAGAAGAAAGCTGAAGAGGAAGCAACCAGGCGTAGATCTGGTGTGAAAGGGCAGTGAGATCAGTTCTGGTCCTAAAAACAAATACCTTGGCTGAGTGGGTGTTCAGGGGCATCCTTTTCTTCAGTTCTAAGCATGCAGAAGTTCCCTTGCAACATCATTTTGGGCTGGCTCTGGTTGGCGGCTCTAAGACCATGAGATTTGGGATCAGCTTAAAGGGGCTCACCTAGTCCAGCATCTGCTATCATTGGTGCCAACCAGATGCCTCTGGGAAGCCCATAGGCAGAACCTGAATGTAACAGCAACTCTCCCCACTTGCAATTACCAGCAACTGATATACAGAGAATCTTGAGGTTATAGTAAAAATGGAGGTAGATTTATCACGCCTGAAGTTCCCCCATAAGCAGAGGTGTGGCTGAATATATGAACTTCAGTTTTTCATTTTTCCAGTCTTAAATTTAGTTCTCTACATTTCCACATTACTTTGTGGCACTAATTTTTAAGGTCCTCATGAGAATTCATCAGTATTGTAGTGCAAATTTCTCTTAATATACATATTTCTGTGTGCAGTTTTGCCTAATTATACAGTCATGAGAGTGGTTGTGTATTATAATCAGCATGGATTTTTCACATTCTGCAATGATAAATTGAAAATACCCCCATGCCATTCTGAGCCTTCCCATAAACTCATTTCAAAACAAAACCTTACCAATCTTATAGTCCTGAACTCAGAAACACTTGCTTAACAACCCTCTAAATGTTCATGGTGATACACAAAGCAATCAGAGAGAATTGAGAGTTCAAAGTGTATAAAGAGAGAGAAAAAAACCAGACACCTTTTGGATATTTTTCTGTCAGAGTTCTCATAATCTGTTGAAATTAATTAAAAATCAGCCATGTTCACAGAGTACCTGTAATCCTATTACTGACCTTGCCCCATACTCTGACCTTTGTCTTCTGCAGTTTAAATTTTTTTTAAAATGCCTGGCTGATTTTTAATTAATTTAAGATTTTTTGGCTTGAACTCAATGATAATGTTGAGCATGCTCAGTAAGAACCGTCAGTGTTCTAAAAGCCAGACTCGCATGGTTTCCCCAGAGAATCCTGGGAAGTGTAGTTTGTGAAGGGAGCTGAGAGGAGACTCCTATTCCCCTGACAGAGCTCCAATAGCCAGAGTGATTTAACAGTCAGCTGCTCCGATTGAAGCTCTGTGAGGGGAACAGTGCCTCTCCTAGCAACTCTCAGCACCCTTCACTAACTACACTTCCCAGGATTCTTTGGGAGAAGTCATGACTGTCTAAAGTGGAATAAAGGTCTGGTGTGGATGTGGCCAGGGAGAGCTTTGGTTTAAGTTTGGGTGAGAGACGACATGTACCTGCTGTAGAATAAAAAGGTGGGGGAAACCCTGAAAAAGAATGATACAATTCACAATGTTTTCCTTTTGGAAAGGAAAGGGGCTTCCCTTCTGTCCAATGTCCACCCACCCAATCTCCTCCCCTCCCCCTTCCTCCCTGCCCTCCTCCCACGCCCCTCCCCCTGCCTCTCCCCCAGGTCAGTTTCACCTATCCTAAGCAGGAGTAAATCCCATTGAACCCCCAAAGCATGCAAACGATCAAACCTCCCCTCCCCTCCTCCTCCCTCCTATCCCCTTCCTCTTGATTGTAGGGCAGTCCAATATCTCAGAGAGGAGGCCAGGTCTCCTGCTCCCCTGGTGCATTCACTGTAGCTGCCCAGTTTCCCTGCTTTTTAAAGTTTGATAGAAATATCTGCTGGCTATAGGTACAGATATTAAACCGCAAGGGTTTTTGCCTATTAGTGAATATACACATTTTTTGCAAAGCGTTTCCCTAATACATTGCATTTTGTCTTTTATTTTTACTGATATATTCATTTGTGTGCACAGTTTACCCTAATATATGCATTTTTGATCACTTTATTTGTTCGTAGAACTGCACTGAAAAATTCAGAGAAGTTCAAATTGGAAAGGATGTCTGTGTTCCAGTTCACCTATAGTTTCAGAAAGGGCAAATTAGGTAGTTTTACCTATAAATGCAAAAACTGCGTTGAATTCCTCCCTCATCCTTAAAGAGGAGCTTGAAACATGTTTTTCCTGTGGTGCTCACTGCTAAAGATGCCCGCATCCCATGATATAAAAATACCCTGATAGGAATGGCAAAGGCCAGCCAGCCACTGTGAGAATTTGCAACCAAAGGAAAACAACAGCCTGCCTAGCAGATGCTTGGCCATCCGCAGCAAATAACATTTGTAACTGAATCCCTATCGCCTCACTGCTGTGAATACCGGAGAACCAGGCATCATCGCTTGTCCTTTGACCACTCTTTCACCCCCTCCCCAAGCAACATTCCCCACGTTGGAAACGTGGCATAGACCCACGGGGGTTAAAGCTGATTCCCCCTCACAGACCTCATTCCAGCGCTGCAGGTCTCAGGAGCTTCCAAGACCTGATTCGGATGCACATAAAAGATGCTGACACTTCTTGTCCCCATCCAGAGACGAAGAATTAAAAACAGGAGCGATTTCTAACACACTGAAGCATCCTCAGAATGCCAGGAACACAAAGAGTGTTCAGTTACACACCATGCAGGCAAACAGACCCCGTGGAAAGCTGCCAAGTGCTCAAGGATAAACAGAGAGAGAGATACACAACTTGGGGGGGGGGGGCAAAGGGTGGCTGTCATTTGAGGGAAATGGAGCCAGTTTGCTCACAATTAACTCTCCTGTTGCTTTTGCCTCTTTTTCACAACACACACACACAGCTTCAGGGCCTACATGGAGACTGCAAGCTCCTCAGTGCAAGGGCCTGTCTTTCTGAAATGAAAGAAACAAAAAATAACTAGAATTGCCCAGTCAGTTCCAATCAAGCTACGATGCTTAGCTGCTAACATGCTGCTGAATTTTCATGAGGACTTTTTAATATATATATATATATTAGCAAACTGAACTTCTCAGTGGAAAAAATGAGAAACTGATATAGATTTGTCCCTGCCTTCTCCTGATTTGATCGAGTCATTCCCCAAGATTTCCACAACGGCTCAATATCCTTGGATAGAAGCGAAGTGCTAGAGATCTTTATTTCTATATATTTGTTTGCCAAAATTCCAGTACCATCAACATCAAGAAAAAACATTGTGGCGGTGAAATCAATGATAAGATAAGGTCATAATAAGATTTGATTACAAACTCTGTGGAACCACTTAATACATCAAACATAGCTGGATCACCCATGAGAGAAATCCTGGGTGAATGGATGAACTTTAAGCAGGAGTCTAAATGCCAGTACGGTCAGTGTCTGCCTGATGTTCATTGGAAACACATTCCAAAGGCCAGGTGCCACCACACTCAAGGCCCCGTTCTTAGTGGAAATAAGATGAAACTTGGGAACATACCGTATTATTTAGAATGTCTTTCCCGAGGATCCAAGTGACCAGGCAAGGGTATGCAAGGTTAGGCATTCCCAGTTTGTTTTGTTTTTATCATATTACACCAGTTCCCAGCATTCTCAGTTACTCTGATTTATTTTTTAACTTTATATTATTTAGCTGGTTTTATTGTTATATTTTATAGTTGTTTTATTTATTTTTGTGAACCACCTTGGAATTTCTTTTCAAAATAAAAAGCAGTATATACATTATTTTAATAAATAAATGCCATCAATTTAGTTGCGAAAAGTTGAGCAGGTGGCCAGCAAGTAGGCATCTAAATCAGCAAGACTAGCCCTAATCCACCAGCAGTCCAACAGTCTTAAGATGCCAAAATCAGCTAACTAGAAACCTCCTTGGAAACATTTTTCCTGACATGTTCCCACCATCAGTCATGCTTTCTGGGACTATACCGTTTCAAGACCTGCTTGTTTTCTCTCTTTCCCACCTCCCATTTTACAAGTGGCAGTGGTTCTCCAGAGACTCAGGCAGAGGTTTCTCTGAACACTCCTTCAGCAGGTGCTGAAGCACATAACCTGGGATGCTCTGCATGCAAAGCAACATGCTCTACCACTGGTCCATCTCACACATTGTAGTCTACTCTCATTGGTGCTGGCTGTCCAGGTTCTTCTCCAATCAGAAGGAGTTCCCCAGCTCTGCTTTCTGAGCTCTGTTTTTAACTGGAGGGACATGAATAGAATAGAAGAGTTGGAGGGGCCTATAAGGCCATCAAGTCCAACCACCTGCGCAATGCAGCTGCCCAAGACAGAGCTTTCTATATGCAAGGCAAGTGTTTTGCCAGCAAGTTATGACAACACTAGGAATGGGGAAGAAATCTGATCCAGTTGGCATTTAAACCCAAATCTATCAAATTTTCACTTTCCAAAACAATATGAGAACCAAACACAGCCATCCTTCAAAATTCGCACTTATCCAAATTTTGTGAAGCAGCTCTCCAACTGAGCAATGTTTAGAAAAACACATATTAGGGGTAAAGTGTGCATTAAAATGAATATGTCAATGAAAATAAGAAACAAAAATGCATTAAAGCAGGAGAAATTGCTTGCAAAAGTTTCATTAGACAAAACTGCATACAAAAATGTGTTTAGTGGGAGAAATTCACACTACAGTGCTGAATAATTTTCTTGAGGATTTTTTTCAACAAAAACTGCAAATTGCTGCACAACTGAATTTAAGATTGGAACAATGAGAACCGGAGAGAACCGAAAGTGACCGATGCGTTCCTCCCTAGATGACACTACATAAATCAATGGTATATTAGGCTACAATTTATATAATCCCGTTTGGTGTTGTGGCAAAATGTGGCCAGTCGGGCTGAATTCTCCTCTTGTTCTTCTCTAGATACCCACCTTCACTGCTCAGCTGGTTCAAGCAGTTCAGAATGCCCAAAGAACGGATCCTGCACCTGGCCAAACTGGCAGGGTCGTTGTAGCCAACGAGCCCATCCTCATAGAGACCTACACAGGGCTGATGTCTTTCCTCGGGAACCGAAACAAGCTGGGTTATTCCCTCGCTCGGGGGAGTTTTGGCTTCTGAAGTATGGCGACTTGGGGATTTTTCCTTTGTGGTGAATGTCTCTGTGTGTTTTTCTACATCCTGAAACGTTGCCAAACAGCATGGGGGCTTATTAATTAATGGCTGTGAGACGCAGCACACCCTGCATCTTAGCAAACAGGGAGCTGCCTTGCACGGAGTCAAGCCATCTAGCTCAGTATTGTCTACTCTGGCTGACAGCAGCTCTCCAAGATTTCAAGCAGGAACTTTCCACAGGCCTATCTAGGATTGAACCCGGGACCTTCTGCTTGCAAGACAGATGCTCTGCCATTGAGCTACGGTTCCTCAGTGGCAAAGCCTCCTTGGGTTTAAGGGTCAAGATTTAACCACTGGGGTCCAGAAATATTACACCTGTTGAAATGAATGGCAGTTCTGTAGAAGCAAGTGATTTTATAGGAAGTGTGTGTAGGACATCCACCCTGTGCTCTTCTTAGTTGGAAACGGTGAATTTCTATCAGTCTTTCCCTACACATAGACAATGCACTTATTAGGGATAGGGGATAAGGTTAGCCTCCTACATGCAGGGAGAATTGTGTGTTTGTTGTATGGGGGGGAAAGGAAGGAGCATTAAAGTATCTCCCCACCTCATCCCATCCCTACAGCTTGAATGGGTGCAGTCTTTTTTATTATCAACGTATTTTGATATACATATTAAAGTATGCAAACAACAAAAAATCATAAACTGCAACAAACAAGAATGCTCCCACCTCACTACACATTAGTATTATTCAATAATATGTGATTCAAGCAAGCTAGCAATATAGCCAGATCTCTCATTTTGTAAAAGACCCTTCCAAAGTGAATGCTGGTTTTGTGGGAGCTTCAGGAATTCCCTCCCCGTATATAGGTTATTATTATTATTTATTATTATTTATTTATTTATTTATTTATTAAATTTATATACCGCCCGACTAGCAATAGCTCTCTGGGCGGTGAACATAAAACAGCATAAAAATACAATAAATAACAAAACAATACTAAAATACAAGCAACAATCCAACACAATAAACATTTTTAAAATTAAATCAGTGTAATTTAAAATGCTTCAGAGAATAGGAAGGTTTTGACCTGGCGCCGGAAGGAGAGCAGAGTCGGCGCCAGGCGTACTTCCTCGGGGAGACTGTTCCATAGTTCGGGGGCCACCACTGAGAAGGCCCTAGATCTTGTCATCACCCTCCGGGCCTCCCTGTGAGTTGGAACCCGGAGGAGGGCCTTCGTAGCAGAACGTAGTGCACGGGCCGGTTCATATCGGAAGAGGCGTTCCGCAAGGTATCGTGGTCCCGCACCGTATAAGGCTTTATAGGTTAATACCAACACTTTGAATCTAGCCCGGAAACATATTGGCCACCAGTGCAAGCTGGCCAGAACAGGTGTTATATGCTCGGACCGCTTGGTCCTTGTCAGCAATCTGGCCGCCGCATTTTGCACTAGTTGTAGCTTCCGAACTGTCTTCAAAGGTAGCCCTACGTAAAGCGCATTACAGTAATCCACACGTGAGGTTACCAGAGCATGTACCACTGATGTAAGGTCCTCTTTACTCAAATAGGGACGTAGCTGGGCTACCAACCGAAGTTGGTAAAACGCATTCCTAACCACCGAGGCTACTTGAGCCTCAAGTGAGAGGGAAAAGTCTAAAAAGACTCCCAGACTACGAACCTGGTCCTTTAGGGGGAGTGTAACCCCGTCCAGGACAGGGTATATATCCACCATCCGATCAGAGAACCCGTCCACCAACAGCATCTCAGTCTTCTCTGGATTGAGCTTCAGTTTGTTAACTCTCATCCAGTCCATTGTCGAGGCCAGGCAACGGTTCAGCAAATCGACAGCCTCACCTGAAGAAGATGAAAAGGAGAAGTAGAGCTGCGTGTCATCAGCATACTGATGACAACGCACTCCAAAACTCCTGATGACCTCTCCCAACGGCTTCATGTAGATATTAAAAAGCAGGGGGGACAAAACTGACCTTCCTTGGACCCAGACCCCATATTGGAGAGCCTGCGGTGTCGAGCAATGTTCCCCAAGCACTACCTTCTGGAGACGACCCGCCAAGTAGGAGCGGAACCACTGCCAAGCAGTACCTCCAACTCCCAACTCCGCGAGCCTCTCCAGAAGGATACCATGGTCGATGGTATCAAAAGCCGCTGAGAGATCAAGGAGAATCAACAGAGTTACACTCCCTCTGTCTCTTTCCCGACATAGGTCATCGTACAGGGTGACCAAGGCTGTCTCAGTGCCAAAACCGGGCCTAAAACCCGATTGAAATGGATCTAGATAATCAGTTTCATCCAATAGCGCCTGGAGCTGGCCAGCAACCACCCGTTCCAAGACCTTGCCCAGGAATGGAACATTCGCCACTGGCCTGTAGCTGTTAAAATTGTCTGGGTCCAAGGAAGGCTTTTTCAGGAGTGGTCTCACCACTGCCTCTTTCAGACAGCCTGGGACCACTCCCTCTCGTAAAGAGGCATTTATCACTTCCTTGGCCCAGCTACCTGTTCCATTCCTACTAGTTTTTATCAGCCAGGAGGGGCAAGGATCCAGTACCGAAGTGGTTGCACGTACCTGTCCAAGCACCTTGTCCACGTCCTGGAGTTGAACCAACTGAAGCTCATCCAACAAAACAGGACAAGACTGTGCTCCGGACATCTCACTAGGATCTACTGCTATAACTTGAGAGTCTAGGTCCCGGCGGATACATGAGATCTTATTCTGGAAGTGATCGGCAAACTGATTACAGCGGGCCTCCGATGATTCCACCGTGTCCGGAGGATTTGAATGGAGAAGCCCCCGGACAACTCGAAAGAGCTCCGCTGGGCGGCAAAGAGATGATTTAATAGTGGCAGCAAAATGATGTTTTTTAGCTGCCTTCACTGCTCCTACATAGAGCTTAGTCGAAGCACTAACCAGCGCATAATTGTATCCGTCGGGAGTTCGTCTCCATTTCCGCTCAAGCCTCCTCCTATCTTGCTTCATCGCTCTCAGCTCCGGAGTATACCATGGAGCTGTATGAGCTCTACACAGGAGAGGGCGTGCAGGAGCGATCGTGTTTACAGCCCGGGTCATCTCCATATTCCACAGAGCGACCAGGGCTTCAGCAGGAGCGCCAGTCCTATCAGCCGGAAAATCCCCCAGAGCCCTTTGAAAACCTTCAGGATCCATTAGTCTCCGGGGGCGGACCATTTTAATAAGTCCCCCACCCTTGCAGAGGGAAGAGGTTACTGAAAGTCTAAACTTCAGCAAGCAGTGGTCTGTCCATGACAAAGGGAGTGTTGTAAAACTCCCCACATCCAGATCACTTTCCCCATGCTCAGTAGCAAAAACAAGGTCTAGAGTGTGCCCCGATACATGTGTTGGACCACTAACATATTGAGACAGCCCCATGGCTGTCATGGAAGCCATGAAGTCCTGAGCCGCGCCAGACAAAGTGGTCTCGGCATGAATGTTGAAATCCCCCAGTACTATTAGTCTGGGGGACCTCAACAATATATCCGAGACCACTTCCGCCAGCTCAGTTAGGGAAGCCATTGGGCAGCAAGGTGGGCGGTACACCAAAAGGATTCCCAGCCTGTCCCTCTGGCCCAACACAAGGTGCAAACACTCCAGGCCAGTAACTGAATGAACATGGTGCTTGGTGAGTGAGATGGAACTCTTATAGACGACAGCAACCCCACCTCCCCGACCCTCAGATCTACCATGATGCTGGACCAGGTACCCCGGTGGGCAGAGCTGAGAGAGACCAACTCCTCCCTGCTCACCCACCCAGGTCTCGGTTATACATGCCAGATCGGCTGCCTCATCCACAATCAAATCGTGGACGAGGGAGGTTTTATTATATACCGATCTGGCATTTAAAAACAGCAACTGGAGATCTGAGAGTTGGCTGATAGGACTACCAACGACCTTGCGGGTGTGGGAAGGACCGAAACAAGGCACAGCCACAACATGTCTGGACCACATTCCCCTTACCTGGCACATCCTTCTCACAGCGCCATACCTTCCTTTGCCCGTCACTACGGCAATTGGGGCCCCCTCAAGTCTCCCCGCCTGATGGATAAAACTCTCTCCGAAGCACATAATACAACTAAAATATACAACAATTAAACGTATAAAAACAGCTATATATACAGCCATATATACAGCATATAAACATACACACTCACTCAGACATACATTCATATAATCAGGCACCCATTCATCTCAAATTGCATCAACACACACACACACACACACACACACACAAAGAAAGCAGCAGCAGCAGCAGCAGCAGCAGCAGCAGCAGCAGCAGCAGCCGCCACCTCTCCTTCCCTTGGGGCGATGCTTTCTTTCTCCTGCAGGCCCTGGGTCTCCCAGGCCACCTCAGCCAGCCGGCTTATGTATCCCTCCAAAGAGGGACAGGTGGTAAGAATCAGTCCTGGCTGGCTGGGTACCTGGGGCCTGGTCCTGCCAGGCAGAAGTCCCTCTGGGAAGGGTGGTGGAGGTGGTGGTCCCGCAGCAGCAGCAGCACAGCAGCAGCAGCCTCTCCTTCCCTTGGGGCGATGCTTTCTTTCTCCTGCAGGCCCTGGGTCTCCCAGGCCACCTCAGCCAGCCGGCTTATGTATCCCTCCAAAGAGGGACAGGTGGTAAGAATCAGTCCTGGCTGGCTGGGTACCTGGGGCCTGGTCCTGCCAGGCAGAAGTCCCTCTGGGAAGGGTGGTGGAGGTGGTGGTCCCGCAGCAGCAGCAGCACAGCAGCAGCAGCCTCTCCTTCCCTTGGGGCGATGCTTTCTTTCTCCTGCAGGCCCTGGGTCTCCCAGGCCGCCTCAGCCAGCCGGCTTATGTATCCCTCCAGAGAGGGACAGGTGGTAAGAATCAGTCCTGGCTGGCTGGGTACCTGGGGCCTGGTCCTGCCAGGCAGAAGTCCCTCAGGGAAGGGTGGTAGAGATGGTGGTCCCACAGTAGCAGCAGGTTAGAGGGGGGAAGGAATCACATCTCCATGTAATCATCATATGTGGCACCTCTCCTTACCAATCTGCTGCGCTGCATTAACCATTTCAGTAACACAAATTTTTATACCCTGTTTATCCAGCCACAGACAGAGAGAGAAACCAGACTGCATTTTCCACTGCTGGGCTATTCCCAGCCTTGTTGATCCCAGCAGCACATATACTGTTGATGTTTTTTCTACATAGAGTAGTTACCCCTGGTCATCATTCTGAACTGATAGCAGTGCCAATGCTGGGCCCAGAATGTAGCCAGTGTGCCTGAAATCGCCACAAAGATGACCTCCTTCGCCCCTGAAAAAAGCGCTCAGAATCTCCAGACGCTCACAACACATGGGGAATAGGGTTCCAATCATGCCATATCCTCTCCAGCAAAGCAGTGACCAAGTGACATTTGTTCTACTTAGTCTCCGGGGAATGTAGTGTCATCTGTGGATTTGCTAAGACATAGCTTCTCTTAATTTTGCTGAGAACATCTTCTATGGTATCCTCTCCCAAACTGCATTCCACATCTGAGCTGAATCAGCCCTAAATCAGATGCCCAGGTTGTCCTAATCCCCTCTCTGCTGTCATATAAGAAATCTGCTAGCGAAGCATAAATACTTGAGAGGAACTTCCTCTAGGCCTTTCCCTCAGCTATGTGCAGTCTTTCAATCCAAGGGCAGAGACACAGTTCTGCTGGTTCCAGTATGTCTCCACTGCTGTCTTCTGAAAATGGGGGCACATGCCGCTAAGTCAAACCCCACCCCTTTTTACTGTAACACTTGGTGGGATCAGCTGAAGTGCATTATTAAAAATCAGCTTCAAACCGATTTTGCAGCTGATCGGCAGATCAACCCGTTGCTCCTCCAGGTGTGGCCAATGGAAACGCTTTGCTGTAGGCAGCTGGAGTGCTCCCAGCCCAAGTCAGGGGATGGGTCGCTTCCTTTCTGTGCACTAGCGCCTTTGCAAAGGAGCACATCTGTCACTTTTGCAGCCATCCTGGAGGGTTATTCTGAAATTGCATCTAAACATTGTTTGGCAAATCTAAACATTATTTCTTCAAACATATATGTAAGTATATAAGTAAATATATATAAGTAGATATTGTAGATGTATCCACACAGATGGATTTTTTTCAGCATAAACTATAGAACTGCCATTGCCTTTGTCCACTGCGATTTCCAGAACGGAATAAAACTACCACTCCCCCAGTATGGTTGCAATTCTTATTGTTTCTTTTATGATCCAGAATTATTATGCCCCTGTGCTACTTTTCCTTTCAGAATGTTCTCCTATAGCATCATTAATGTAAGTGTGCCCGGTTCTCACCAGACTCCTAAGAAGACAGGAGACTTCCCAGCAATAATGCAGATGAGGGCAACGCCAAGGCAGCATCCAGGGCCTGTCCAAAGTCAGAGTATACAATAACAACAAAGGAGTCAGGCAAGAAGCAAGGTCAGAGCTGTCCAAGGTCAAGAGCCAAGCAGTTCAGGGGCAGAGCAGAAGGCAGGTCCATGCAGAGCTTGGAAAAATTACTTTTTTGAACTACAACTCCCATCAGCCCAATCCAGTGGCCATGCTGGCTGGGGCTGATGGGAGTTGTAGTTTTAAAAAGTAACCTTTCCAAGCTCTGTTCAAGGGTCAGGTCTGGAGCGAACCGGCAATTGGCAGACAGGGCAGGTACAGAGTTGGAGTATAGACATTGTTCCAGCATCCCTTCCAGCCTGGCACTTATGCTGGAGTTGCTGGAATCAAACCTCTAACCTCAGCTGACTCCCGTTGACTACCAGCAGCCAGACCTTTACTCCCAAGGAGTTATTCACTCCCGGGGAATCTGTGCCTATAGCTAGACACTCCTCCAGATGGGCCGAGTCTCCATCAGGTGTTTGAGGCAACACCTCTCCCTTGGGCTTGATGCCAGATGCCAAACTTGCCCTGGATGCAGACGGTCCTTCCTGGGCCCAGATGGAACCTGACCCAGGGCTGGAGCCTCCTGGTCTTCCTCGGATGAGGACTCCTCCAAAGAGGACTCCCCCAGCTGGGACCTGACAGCATGGCACTTAAAGGGTAACAGTAACAGAAATAGAGAAGCCCCTGCCCCAAAAGCTTGCAATTGAAAACGCTGCATGCCAGAGGCAATAGTGTCGCCTTCCCCAGCCTGCTGCCTTCCAGACATTTTGGAGTGGAGCTCCCATAAGCCCCGGATCGCATAGGTCTGATGGCAGTTGTACCGCAAAACAACTGGAGGTTGGGGAAGGCTGCAACAGAGGGAAGTAAGCTATTCACGGCAGCTTACAATCATTAAAATGGCAGCCCTAAAATACAGCAGCAACAACAAAGCCGCACTAGAGATAGGCATGGCAGATAAAACACAGCTTGTTATGAGGATTGTGTCTGATACAGGTTGAGTTTTGAAAGTGTTCCTAAGCGGCCTTTGGCATTGCAAAGCCTCGCTTCTCGACTCTCATCACATGCCCCTGTGCTTCTGGGAGGGCCTGCCAAGCTGCCTGCGCCAATGTGCAGACGGAGCTGCTTGTGGGGTCTGCCTTCCGCACCTCCCCCTGGCAATCACATCAGAAGAGGCTGGTAGGTGAAGGGTCAGGCCAAAGGGTCCCAATCTGATCCAGCATCCCATTTTCTACAATGGCCAGCCATATCTGTCTGGGATGCCTGCAAGGAGGATCACATTTTGCAGTGCGGGTATTGGCTCAGAAAAGTACCAAAATATGTTTTTTAAAAAATGCCATACTAGCATACAATATATTTGAAATGTGAGATAAAATACATATTTTAAATGTATATTTTGTGATAAAAGATGTTTTTAAAAATGACTTTTTTAAAAAGCACAGGTTAATAAGGAAACTAAGGGATAGACACACACGTCAAATCGACACAGAATAGACCCGACTGATCCATCCATCCTTCCATGCTGCTGGCCAGCAAAGATCACTGGGGTGCCCACCAAAGTAACGGGGAGATATCTTTGCTCAGGTTCCCTCTTTCATGGCTCAACAGAAGCAACAGCAGATGGAGAAACAAGCAGAAAAGCACCAGGAACACGAATGGAAGGGAAAGGGCTGCAGTCCCTCCTTGCAACCTGGAGCCTGGGCCTGCTTGAGGTGTTTTGCAAGCTCAGGCGATAGCCTGCACGATCCATGGATGCACCCAGACCTCACACCAGCACCCACCCACACTGGCAGCATTGTCCTTGAAAAGTGCAAGGTCTGGGGCTTCTCATCTCAGATCACATGCTGTTTTGCTGATACCCATGCAAATGGCTCGGACCATTTGAGCTATTTAGAGAGCCAGTGTGGTATAATGGTTAAGGTGCTGGACGACGACCCGGGAGAGTAGGGTTCAAATCCCCACACAGCCATGAAGCTCCCTGGGTGATCTTGGGCCAGTCACTCAGCCTCAGAGGGAGGCAATGGTAAACCACCTCTGAATGCCGCTTACCATGAAAACCCTATTCGTAGGGTCGCCATAAGTCGGAATCAACTTGAAGGCAGTCCATTTGAGAGCCAGTGCAAACCACCCTTCATAATATTTATCCCAGCCACAAGAGCAGCCCCATGGAATCAGAGTCAATGGCCGATCTAGTAGGGTGGAACGCAGGGAGACCAGCAGGAGGTGGAGATAGAGACCGAGACAGGCACATTATAAGATGTCAGGCAGGTGGGGGCTGGCTGAGGGCTGGCTGGCATTGGTGGGGCAGTCCTAATGGACAAGTCCCCACTGTGCCATTTCCAGTTCCACCAGTAGCTGGCCAGGTGCCTCTAGAAAGTTCAGAATGAAACACTGTGGGGAGGTCAAGAGTCCTCCCCTCTTCTTTGCCTCCATCACTTGGTATTTGGAGGTAGACAGCTCCTAAATATGGAGGAGCCATTTTGCTAGCAAAGCCTCACAGTCCAGCTACCTCCACTGGGTTGCCCAGTGCAAGGGCCAGAGAGAAGGCGTTTTCAGTTGTTGAACCCCACCTATGGAGAAATGCACTCCACCTGCAGACTCTCAGGGCGCTGCAATTTAATTTCAGCTCCTAGCAAAGATATTGTTACCTGCCCCTGGCATTTCAGCCTGTAATGTGGCTTGGTTTAAATACTCAGTTAAGAGAGCCAGTGTGGTGTAGTGGTTAAGGTGTTGAACTACAACCTGGGAGACCAGGGTTTGAATCACCACACAGCCATGGAGCTCACTGGGTGGCCTTGGGCCAGTCACTGCCTCTCTGTCATGGCCCCGTCAGAGGACTCCTCAGATGAGGACGACTCGGGAGTAACAGCAGCAGACCCAGGAGCAGCAGGAGACACGGAGGAGCCTCCTGAGAATCCAGCTCCTTCTGCCCCTCAGCTGCAGAGCACCCCAGGGACAGCAGAGGCCCTGCAGCCAGACACAGACAGTGAACAGGATACTCCCCCCTCACCTGCAGAACGTAGACAGCAGAAGGTCAGGCAGAAGAGAGGCAGGCCTGTCTCCTTAAGGCCCAAACGCTGAGGGCTCACACCTGCTGTCCATCCTGCTCTTTATAAGGCACCCCTTGGCTGCAGCTTGTTGCTGACTGCAACGTCAGGCGTGGCTTTGTGTAGACCTAGTTTCCCTGCAGCATCTCTTTGATTGACCTCCTTGGCAATTGATCCCGGACCTCCACTGACCTCGCTTCTGGACTTCTGACTCGGCAAGTACGCTTCGGATAGGCCTGGCAGATTTACAACCCGACTGCTGGCTAAGGACTTTCCTTCCCTGCCAAAGACCCAGGAATTTCCAGCCCTCCCCTGACACTGCTGATGCAGTGTAGAGCTGACACTCTCAGCCTCAGAGGGAGGCAATGGGAAACCCCCTCTGAATACCCCTTGCCATGAAAACCCTCTTCATAGGGACGCCATAAGTTGGGATCAACCTGACGGCAGTCCATTGCCAATTTTTTCTCCATTTGAGCTATTTAGCTGATGGAAGCTGAAGGCCCTCTGAAGCAGGTCCCCCATGCTCCTTTGCTCTCCCAAAAGTCAGAGGTTTTGACGTGGGCTTTTCATTCAAATTTAATTTCTGCATTGACTCAAATGTACATTCCGGGGGGTGGGGGAGGGCTGCTTTTCACTTTGCATCATACTTTGCAAATGCACAGGTAGCGTGTGAGAGACTCTCAGAAGTCTTCCTCTGAGGTGTGAAAATGCCCTGAACACTCCTGTTTTGAAAGGATCCCAACCCAGCACCTCCAGCTGCCTGAAGCTGTCCCATCTTTTCTAGGGAGTGCCTGGCTGTTGCAGACACACACCTAGCTGTTTTCTGTTTTAAATCCGCTTTCTTATCTCCAGAAAGTTCTGTGGGCAGATGCGAAAGAAGATAAGTAGAGGGCCCTGGCTTCCTGGAACCCACAGGATTGGGCTACAGGCAAATCCACGATGCTTGACTGAATGACTCACTCTGGTGCCTATCACCTCTTTGAAGCATTTTTGCCATGAGTCTGTGAACATCTAAGGCAAACCACAGGTGTACCGTTCAATTCCTGTCTCCTTGGAGTTATGGCAAATGCAGGAGTGCAATGGAACAAGTGGCAGCAACAGGTTGGGGGGATTATTCAGTGCACACGATTACGATAATCAGGCTCACTGTGTCTAAAAGACTGTGCTTGGAATTAAACGTTGGTGTTTCAAATCTTCCCTCTGCAATGAACTTGTAGGGTTGCCTAAGCAAAGCCACCCTCTCTTGGTTGCTGCTTTTCCTCTCAACAGTGTAGGGTTAAATCAAAGAGGCCTTAGAGGGTTGTTGGAAGGACCATAGCAAGGCAACATGAAGCACTTTGAACAGGGCCGGTGCCAGGCATGCCAGGGCCCTTGGGCACCATTCTGGCCCAGGAGTGTGGCTCCTGCCTGTTCCATCTACCTCTTTCCGCACACATGCCTGCCATCAACCAAGATGGTGGTAGGTGCATCAGCCCCTTAAAGAAGCCTCTACTGCCATCTTGATTGATGGCAGCCCTGTGCATGCAGCGTGCGCAGCAGCAGAAGACAGGAGAGAAAGGTAGGTGCAGCGAGCGAATGGGTGGGTGGCCTGGAAGCTCCCTCCCTGCGATCTGAGGTATGGACACTGCTGCAGATCACGGAAGGGGAGCGCTACTTCCCCACCATAACAAGGGGCCCTTCAGGGGGCCCTGTGAGACATGGGACCCTCAGCCAGGGCCCAACTTGGCAGCCCTTTGGCACCGGCCCTGGCTTTGAACACTCCAAGACTGCAATCCTAAACACACTTACTGGAGAAAAAGGCCTGTTGGACCCAATGAAAATTACTTCTGAAGGAACCTGCATAGGGCTGTGCTCCAAGGCACGATAAATGTGCTCTTTATGGGCTCTTTAGTGGATAATTGAGGTCATCTGAAACAAATGTCACACCATCCTGCCTGGGAACAGTTCTGCAGTTTGCATTTGGGTCAGGGAAAGACAAAGGAGCCTGAGGAATTGGGGCAGCTCAAGGATTGATGGTGTCCTCAACAAAGTGCTATCAATTCCTCTCCCCCCCCCCCTACAACGGTGGACCACATTAGAGTTAATGACTGGTCACGGCAGGTTTACTTAGGGGGCCCTGGTGTCTTAATCTGTTCTCCAACAATGCGTCAGAAGTTTTTATCTCATTTTGTTTCAATTATTTTTGCATTGCATTTTTGCATTGTTGGTTAAACTATTTTGCATTCAGGACACCGGAGGGCATCAGCATCTTTGACTGAGGGAAGGGCCAGGAGGGGAAGTGGTAAGGGGAACTGTTAAGTATTCAAGGAAAATGTGAAAACTTTGAATAAACTATGACGGGGGGAGTTGAGTCGTCTTATGAGCAGATGGCAGCTGCAAAAAGCTAATAAGTGCATAATGTTTTTTAAGAGGGCAGGTGGCACTTCCTGGGCTACTGGGACGATGACAATGTTCAAAGATGCCATGTAGGGATGGAAGGATCTGTCACTTTGGGTTCTCTCCGTTTCTCATTTCTCCAATCTTAAATTCAGTTCTCCACATTTCTGCAGCAATTTTTTAAATAAAAAAATCCTCATGAAAATTGTCCCCATTTTAGTGTGAATTCCTCCTACCAAACACATTTCTGTACACGGTTTTGGCTAATGTACATATTTTTTTGCAAGCAATTTCCCCTAATGTCATGCATTTTTGTATGTTATTTTGACATATATTCATTTGGACGCACACTTTCCCTTAATATACGCTTTTTGTGTGTGTTGTTTGGAGAAGTTTGTCGCAAAATTCAGATAAGTGTGAATTTTGAAAGATGGCTGTGTTTCCGTTCTTTTATTCTTTTGGAAAATGCGAATTTGATAGATCCGACTTTAAATCTGTAGGCCAGATTACTGCGATGTGATAATACGTGGGGCTGCCTTTGAAGACAGTTCAGATACTGCATCTGG
Organism: Rhineura floridana; assembly: GCF_030035675.1. Lineage (NCBI taxonomy): Eukaryota > Metazoa > Chordata > Lepidosauria > Squamata > Rhineuridae > Rhineura > Rhineura floridana. Next base: position 151,681,699 of record NC_084486.1, read on the forward strand.
TGCAGAATTCAGCAGCCAGATTTGCTCGCTGGGTCAAGATGGTTTGAGTACATAACACCAATTTTGAACAACTGCACTACCAATTAGTTTCCAGGCTCAATTCAAGGCACTGCTTTTGATCTATAAAGCACAATACTTCAAGAACTGCCTCTCCCCACATGAACCAACCTGTACCCTGCACTCAGCATCCGAGGGCCTTCTTTGTGTGCCCCCTCTGAGGGAGGTATGGATGGTGGTGACACAAGCACAGGCCTTCTAGTTGGTGGCCCCCCACTTATGGAATGCTCTCCCCTGAGAGGAATGCCTGGCACCATCATTATCTATCTTTAGACACTGGGCAAAATTCCTCTTCTCCCAGGTGTTTGGCTCTTAATTTATGGAGGGTATTCAGAGGGCTTTTGACATTATAGCCTCTTTTAGGGGGTGGGTTGTTCCACCGTCTTATCCATGTATTGTGTTTTTTCAACTTTTTAGTTGTGTTTTATACTGGTTTTAATCTTTTTATTGGATGTCGCTTTGGGTTCATTTAATAAATAAATGCAAATGGAATCAAATTTCTCCCCCATCCCTCATGCCAGGGTCTCCTATTGGCTTTTGGAGGACGGATGCCGTTTTGAGACTTTAGCTGTTGCCTCTGGGGCTGCCCAGTCTGTAAGAACATAAGAGTGTAAGAACAGCCTGGCCGCTGGATTAAATCAAAGGCCCATCTAGTCCAGCATCCTGTCCTCACAGTGGCCAACCAGTTGCCCATGGGAAGCCTGCAAGCAGGACCTGAGTACAAAGAGCTCATTCCCCTCCTGCAGTTTCCAGCAGCTGGTATTTGAAAGCATCCTGCCTCTGACTATGGAGGGAGAGCACAGCCATCATGGCCAGCAGCCACTGATAGCCTTTTCCTCCATGAATTTACCTAATGCTCTTTTAAAGCCATCCAAGGTGGTGGCCATCGCTGCCTCCTCTGGGAGCCATAGTTTAACTATGTATATTTGCAAAAACAGATCACACACACAGATAATACCTATAGTTTCTAATACACATTCCTTACAAGGAAACTTCCTAACATTCGGGGAAAGCAGGAAGGCTGAGTTGATACTATGATTTATAGACAGCTGCGTATTTTGAGAGGCTTGTTGCAACCGTGCAGTTTTTACGCGAATGTTTGAAAAGACCCACGGAGGCGCACCCTGCGGGAAACAGGAGGGAAAATCCATCTCCTTTTCCAAAAAGGGCCACGGTGTGCCGGAGAGAGTGAGTTTGGGGTGGTTGCATCAGTGCTGCAGTGCCAGGAAATGGAAAAGTCCCGGCCAAATAGTGGAGGGGCCGATCCAACGTACAAATTGGCAGCAGTGGCGTAATGTTGCTGCAATCCAGGCCCCTCCCTCGTCTCAGCACCTGCTTTGCCGCCTCCACAGGGAAGACAGTCGGCCCTTCCCTTGAGGAAAAGATGGAGCCACTCCCTTCCCTCTTTAGCTTACGGGAATTGTCTTGGCCTGAGTCACCCTTGGCATGAGGTGGGCCCTGTTGCCTTGGAAACAGGGCCTAGGCGGTGGCAGCTGCCGCTCGGGGTGCAGCCCAGCTCTGAGAAGATGTCAGGATGGGGCTTGGACGTGAGACCCATTTCCCAAAGCATTTCTTTGTCCTCTCCTGTTCCTTATCTGCCGGGCCTTTTTGTCAGGCGCCCAGGAACCATGGAGTGGGGGAATTCACATAACTCACTTGGGGTTATTGTCTTTTTACTTTGCACCCATGCAATACCCGTCAACCATACCTGTTTCAGACATTTCCCTATTCTGTGCATCAGCTGTCGGGAGGCACAGAGTTTGCACTTCATTGCCACAATGGCTTTCGAAAGGGCTGCATTCAGCCTGGAGGGTCTCTCACGGTGCCAATCTGGGCTTGGGCAACCAGAAGCTTCTGTGTACACAACATTTTTTTGCAAACACACCTTGTCCTGCGGGAATGAGGAAGCCACTCCTGCAAAATCCCCTCTTCTACACAAAGGAATAGAACACAGGGACATAGGAAGCCTTATTCCCTGCCAGACCAGGGGGCCATCTAAGTCAGTATTGCCCACACCAGGAGCTGGGGACCCCTGGCCCAGGCAACAAATGTGGCCCTGCAGGCCTCCCTCTCTGGCCCTCGGGACACTCCCCAGGCAACACGACTCACTGATCCTGCACCACACACTTCTGTCTGGCTTGAATGTGCCCCTCAACTGTAATAATGCCTTTTGCTTGCCTGGAGGATGGAGGGGGTGTGAGGGGGTGTGAGCAATGGTGGCCGGTGGCTCAGTGTCAGTGGGGGAGTGGAATCCATGGTGGGTTTTGACTGAACTTTCAAGGAGCACCACTGCCCGACTGACACGGAGACACCACTGGGTGTGAATAGAAGCCTTTTGCATGGCTCAGATGTACAAGGATAAGAACGACGTCCATTGTTCCACCAACGTTTTGCCTCTGGCCTCGTCCACCGTTGTTATGAGTCCCTCAATGCTTCCCACACAGGAATGAGGCAGATGGGCTGAAAAAGTTTCCCTGTCCTTGGCCTACACTGACTGGCAGCGGCTCTCTAGAGTTTCCAGCCCTGCTGGAAGATGCCGTTGGGCCTTCCGAATGCAACGCCTCTAACACTGAGCGACGGTCCTTTGGGAAAAAAGGGGGAGGAAATCCACCCAACCAAAATGAAAAGCAAAAGGCACAAAAGCAACTGGAAGAAAAAAGGCAAAGGAAATAAAAATGCAGAAGCTCTTATTTGTTTATTTAAAACAACTCTACTCTTTTCTCCCTACAAATGGGTTTCCATTTATTTATTTAAATATCTCTACGGCTTTCCCGCCATAAATGGGATTCCGCTGAGTCACTGCAAATAATTTGTATTTATTATTTATTTATTTATTACCATTTTTACATACCACCTTTTGTGCAACGGGCTCAAGGTAGCATGATTCTCCCAGTTTTATCTTCACAGCAACCCTGTGAGGTAGGTTAGGCTGAGAGACAGTCACCTAGTGAGCTTCGTGGCTGACTGGGGATTTGCACTCTGGTCTCCAAGGTCCCAGTCGAACACTCTAGCCACTATGCCACAATGGCTATGTGTCTGAGTATGCATTTAAATACAATTTTTGCTGTGGGTTTTTTTTTTTTTAAGTTACAGATGAATGCAGAAATGTGAGAGAACAGAATTATGGGTGAACACATGTGAAAGCAACATGGACTGGAAACAGACTGACTCATCCCTCCCTCTTCCAGCTCAGCCTATCACCTCATCCTGCCCCATGAGTAGACCAGGCCTGAGTTTAGAGTTCAGCTATTCTTAAAATGATGGGGCTGTTCCGTATCCTGAAAGTTCTACAAAATAGTGCTGTGCAGCTACTTCAAAAGAATAAATAAAGACTCCAGCCAACTTGAAAGATGTTTACACTGATTTCAATGGGAGAGCGAAAGGTATGCTAAAAGAAAAACCTCACCAAAATCAAAGAGCATTAAAGCACTTTTGGCTCAGTCATGCCCAATCTTTTTGGCTCGGCAAGGTCATAAAACAATTTCTTTTGTAGAGCGTGCCAGCCACATGGTTCCCTCCTCCCCCTCCAAAATAATTTGCTTTCCACGCCATCTTGAAGAGCCACTTTTTGATATACTGTGAAACAAGTGCATTTTTCTTTCTGACAAATGCATTTGTTTCTTTGTTTATTAACTTTCTATCCTGCCCTTCCTCCCGAAGGAGCCGAAGGTAGCACGTTGGCGGTATCTCCTGCCTTAACGTTACCTGTGCCTTTTTCATTGCCTGCAAAAAAGGTCCTGCTTTTCAGAAGTGTTGGCTGCAACTAGGGGTGGGGGATGAACAATGTTTGGTTTGCAAACCCACCTAATCCACACTTCCTGGAAGGATGCATGAGCTAAAACCCAGCTAACCTTTGAAAGTCACACTTTTCCGACTGTTCCGATGCAATGCTCCTGTCTTGAGCCCAGATGTTCACATTTCCGCATTAATTTTAAGAGTCGTGAAAATCCGTCCACATTTTGGAAAAATGAGATACGGGGAAAACTGAAACTGACAGATCTTTCCATCCCTATTCAATAAGGAAATTTCCTCAGGAGTTATCCTTAAGATGTTGCTGGAAAAGAAAGCAAATGTGAAGGTCTCTTCTCACAGGCTAACCAGCCAAGGATTCGAAACAGACACTTGTCCCGGGACTTCCCTAAGTGGTGTGTGCTTTTCTTTCCCCTTCCTCTTTCTGGTCTTCCTTCAGATTTCCTCAGTTGAATCTTCATTAACTTTCCCCATGTCTTCGGCCAAGTGACAAAACCACCAGTTAACAAGGGGGTCCAGCTGTCTCTAAGCATCCCAGCAATGAATGCCTTCCAAAATAGGGTCTGCGAGGAGAGAGCATCCAAACACCCTAAATGTTGCTGGGCCTGAAATCCTGAGAATGTTGGGCTGATGGCCAGTCCTTCACACCTCTCACTAATTAAACTCCCACATCTATAGTTAGCTGTTCACTTGCCCGTTTCGCCTGGCCAGAAGCTTTCGCAAAGCTCGGTTAGAAGTACAGTATCTGCCTCCAGGCTACGACAAGTGAAGCCTTCACACAACACTTGTAAATACGGAGGGACATACTTAAGTCATTTCTTCTCTAGGGGGCTGGGGACAGAGACTGATCTCCCCAAAGCACACTGGTATTGTGTTTAGGGGACCATTTATTTATTTGTTTATTGTATTTCTATATCGTCCCAAAGACAAAGCTCTCTGGGTGGTTTACAGTACCTAAAAACACATATACAAATTTAAAACATATCTTTTAAAAACAATTTAAACACAAATTAAACATTTAAAACAATATAAAAACACATGCTAAAATGCCTGGGAGAAAAGGAAAGTCTTGACCTGGCACCGAAAAGATAACAGTGATGGCACCAAGTGCACCTCGTCAGGGAGATCATTCCATAATTTGGGGGCCACCACTGAGAAGGCCCTCTCCCTTGTTGCCACCCTCCGAGCTTCCCTCGGAGTAGGCACCCGGAGGAGGGCCTTAGATGTTGAGCGTCGTGTACGGGTTGGTTCATATCGGGAGAGGTGTTCCATCAGGTATTGTGGTCCCAAGCCGTGTGAGGCTTTATAGGTTAAAACCAGCACCTTGAATTGAGCTCGGAAACAGGCAGCCAAACCAAGTGGGCCAGAATCAGTTTTATATATTCGGACCGTCTGGTCCCTGTTACCAATCTGGCTGCTGCATTTTGCACAAGCTGCAGTTTCCGAATCGTCTTCAAAGGCAGCCCCACATAGAGTGCATTGCAGTCATCTAACTTGGAGGTTACCAGAGCATGGACAACTGATGCCAGGTTTCTCCAGCCAGGGTTGGCTTATGTCTAATCCTCTGATGATGGCTTTTGCACCTCATTGCCAGCCATCTGAATGGGGCTATTTAAATCTATTTTAAAAAGGCAAAGAGAGGAGGCATCCTGATGGCATTTGGGGCAGTGAAGAAAGAAAGACAGTCCTGTTGGTATATTTCATGGGGATCATGTGCAAGAGGCATGGGGAAGATTTAGAATCCAATCCTTTCAATCTGTATAACTGTCGGTGGAACAGAAAACCACTTTAAGCCCGAGACAGCTAAAACTGCTACCTTGACAAGGCCGGTGGGGAAGGTATGCAGCCACGGCACGGAAGGTGAATTCCATGCTAGGGATCATTCAGGAAAGATATTGAAAATAAAACTGCCAATATCATAATGCTGTTATATATGGTGCGGCTGCATTTGGAATACTGTGTACAGTTCGGGTCACCTCACCTCAAAAAGGGTATTGTAGAGTTGGAAAAGGTTCTAAAAAGGGCAACCAAGATGATTTATTATTTATTTATTTATTATTTAGTTGCATTTCTGAACCGCCCTATAGCTAGCAGCTCCCAGGGCGGTGTACAACATGATAAAACCACAATATTTAAAATACAGCAAGTGTGTATTGCGCAGACAATATAAACATTATATAAACAAAGTAAAAGACAACTAAAAAAAATAAGATTAAAAGCTTAAAACACTTTAAAATGCCTGGGTGAAGAGGTGGGTTTTTACCTGGCGCCGGAAAGATGACAGAGAAGGCGCCAGGCGTATCTCATCTGGGAGGGCATTCCATAATTCGGGGGCCACCACCGAAAAGGCCCTAGATCTTGTTACTGTTCTCCGGGCCTCTGTATGGGTTGGGACCCAGAGAAGGGCCTTAGACGTCGAGTGGAGTGAACGGGTAGGAACATAGCAGGAGAGGCGTTCCATCAGATATTGCGGTCCAGTGCCGTTAACGGCTTTATAGGTAAGGACCAACACTTTGAATCTGGCCCGGAAACATATTGGAAGCCAGTGCAGTTGGGCCAGAATAGGTGTTATGTGGTCGAATTTCTTCGTCCCAGTAAGAACTCTGGCCGCAGCATTCTGCACTAGCTGAAGTTTCCGAATCGTTTTCAAAGGTAACCCTACATAGAGAGCATTACAGTAATCCAATCTAGAGGTTACCAGAGTGTGAATAACAGAGGCTAGGTTCTCCCTGTCCAGATAGGGTCGTAGTTGGGCTACCAGCCGAAGCTGGTAGAACGCATTTCGTGCCACCGAGGCTACCTGGGCCTCAAGTGACAGAAGCGGATCTAATAAGATCCCCAAACTACGGACCTGTTCCTTAAGAGGGAGTGTAACCCCATCTAGGGCAGGTCTGACATCAACCATCTGAGCAGAGGGGCCCCCAACCAGCAGCATCTCAGTCTTGTCAGGATTGAGTTTCAGTTTGTTTGCTCTCATCCAGTCCATTATCGCGGCCAGGCAGCGGTTCAGTACAGCAACAGCCTCACCTGAAGAAGATGAAAAGGAGAAATAGAGCTGCGTATCATCAGCATATTGAACATAAGAACATAAGAACATAAGAAGAGCCTGCTGGATCAGGCCAGTGGCCCATCTAGTCCAGCATCCTGTTCTCACAGTGGCCAACCAGGTGCCTGGGGAAAGCCCGCAAGCAGGACCCGAGTGCAAGAACACTCTCCCCTCCTGAGGCTTCCGGCAACTGGTTTTCAGAAGCATGCTGCCTCTGACTAGGGTGGCACAGCACAGCCATCACGGCTAGTAGCCATTGATAGCCCTGTCCTCCATGAATTTGTCTAATCTTCTTTTAAAGCCATCCAAGCCGGTGGCCATTACTGCATCTTGTGGGAGCAAATTCCATAGTTTAACTATGCGCTGAGTAAAGAAGTACTTCCTTTTGTCTGTCCTGAATCTTCCAACATTCAGCTTCTTTGAATGTCCACGAGTTCTAGTATTATGAGAGAGGGAGAAGAACTTTTCTCTATCCACTTTCTCAATGCCATGCATAATTTTATACACTTCTATCATGTCTCCTCTGACCCGCCTTTTCTCTAAACTAAAAAGCCCCAAATGCTGCAACCTTTCCTCGTAAGGGAGTCGCTCCATCCCCTTGATCATTCTGGTTGCCCTCTTCTGAACCTTTTCCAACTCTAGAATATCCTTTCTGAGATGAGGCGACCAGAACTGTACACAGTATTCCAAATGCGGTCGCACCATAGATTTATACAACGGCATTATGATATCGGCTGTTTTATTTTCAATACCTTTCTTAATTATTGCTAGCATGGAATTTGCCTTTTTCACAGCTGCCGCACACTGGGTCGACATTTTCATCGTGCTGTCCACCACAACCCCGAGGTCTCTCTCCTGGTCGGTCACCGCCAGTTCAGACCCCATGAGCGTATATGTGAAATTAAGATTGTTTGCTCCAATATGCATAATTTTACACTTGTTTATATTGAATTGCATTTGCCATTTTTCCGCCCATTCACTCAGTTTGGAGAGGTCTTTTTGGAGCTCTTCGCAATCCCTTTTTGTTTTAACAACCCTGAACAATTTAGTGTCGTCAGCAAACTTGGCCACTTCACTGCTCACTCCTAATTCTAGGTCATTAATGAACAAGTTGAAAAGTACAGGTCCCAATACCGATCCTTGAGGGACTCCACTTTCTACAGCCCTCCATCGGGAGAACTGTCCGTTTATTCCTACTCTCTGCTTTCTGCTTCTTAACCAATTCCTTATCCACAAGAGGACCTCTCCTCTTATTCCATGACTGCTAAGCTTCCTCAGAAGCCTTTGGTGAGGTACCTTGTCAAACGCTTTTTGAAAGTCTAAGTACACTATGTCCACTGGATCACCTCTATCTATATGCTTGTTGACACTCTCAAAGAATTCTAATAGGTTACTGAGACAGGCCTTTCCCTTGCAGAAGCCATGCTGGCTCTGCTTCGGCAAGGCTTGTTCTTCTATGTGCTTAGTTAATCTAGCTTTAATAATACTTTCTACCAGTTTTCCAGGGACAGAAGTTAAGCTAACTGGCCTGTAATTTCTGGGATCCCCCCTGGATCCCTTTTTGAAGATTGGCGTTACATTTGCCACTTTCCAGTCCTCAGGCACGGAGGAGGACCCGAGGGACAAGTTACATATTTTAGTTAGCAGATCAGCAATTTTACCTTTGAGTTCTTTGAGAACTCTCTGCTGGAAATGCACTCCATAACTCCTGATGACCTCACCCAGCGGCTTCATATAGATATTAAAAAGCATGGGGGACAGAACTGAGCCCTGCGGGACCCCATACTGGAGCACCCAGGGACTCGAGTAGTGTTCCCCAAGCATCACCTTCTGGTGATGATTCCCAAGATAGGAGCACAGCCACCGCCAAGCAGTGCCTCCAACTCCTAAATCTGCGAGTCGCCTCAGAAGGATACCATGGTCGATGGTATCAAAAGCCGCTGAGAGATCAAGGAGAACCAACAGAGTTACACTCCCTCTGTCTTTCTCCCGACAGAGGTCATCATACAGGGCGACCAAGGCTGTTTCTGTACCAAACCCCGGCCGAAAGCCGGATTGAAATGGATCCAGATAATCAGTTTCATCCAAGAGGGCCTGGAGTTGGCGAGCGACCACGCGCTCTAGAACCTTGCCCAGAAATGGAACATTTGATCAAGGGGATGGAGCGACTCCTCTGTGAGGAAAGGCTGCAGCACTTGGGGCTTTTGAGTTTAGAGAAAAGGGGAGTCAGAGGTGGCCTATAGAGGTGATAGAGTAAAAAAAAACATGCACAGTGTGGAGGAAGCGGACGCTCGTAATACTAAAACCTGGGGTCATCCAATGAAGCTGAATGTTGAAAGATTCAGGACAGACAAACAGAAAGCACTTCTTCACACAGGGTAGTGTTAAACTATGGGATTTGCTCCCACAAGATGCAGTGATGGCCCCAATGTGAATTGTATTAAAAGAGGATTGAACACATTCATGGAGGTTAATGCTAACAATGGCTATTAGCCACAATGGCTATGTTCTACCTCCACTGGTAGAGCAAATGAATACCAGCTGCTGGGAATCACATGCAGGGAGAGTGCTGTTGCACTCAGGTCTTGCTTGTAGGCTTCCTAGAGGCATCTGAATGGCCACTCAGAACAGGATGCTGGACTAGATGGCAGAGCTTGGAAAAGTTACTTTTTTGAACTACAACTCCCGTCAGCCCAATCCAGTGGCCATGCTGGCTGGGGCTGATGGGAGTTGTAGTTCAAAAAAGTAACTTTTCCAAGCTCTGCTAGATGGGCCTTTGGACTGATCCAGCAGCCAGGATCTTCTTATATTCTTAAGATCTGGTGCTTCCTGTTGGTCAAAACCACATTCTAAAACATACATAAAACCCACAACTCCTGGCCTGGTCAGCTTGTGACTGCTTTGGAGATGCTACCAGATTATCCTTAAGAAGCAAACTCATCTTCATATTAACTTCAAAGTTCTTCCTTGGGTCAGGCATTTCACAGAAAGCCAAAACGAATCTCAATAAGATTTGTCAGAACTGGGATTGCACAGACATCTCAAGTCTACTGCAGATGGCCAGCCAGGAGGAGAAGGGAACAGAGCGGCTGGGCAGTGTGCTGTGCCCATTTATAACTGAGACGGCAAGATCAAGGTGCACGCACCTTTACGGAGTAACAAGAAAAAGAGTCTAAACTTCACCACAGGAGAGGCAGCTGAGGGCACGGGGACAAAGGAAGTCTACACCTTCAGCTCAGTGGCTTGTCTTCTTTTCAAGAGGTGACAGGACTGACAGGTTAGGAAGCGTGGCAATGTAGGAAGCTGCCTTATACCAAATCAGACCCATCTTGCTCAGTATTGCGTATGGAGACCTGTAGCACCTCTGCAAGGTTTCATGCTCTCAGAGAGGACATTCCCAGCCCTACCTGGAGATGCTGGGGAGTGAACCTGCCACCTTCTGCATGCAAGGCGGATGCTCTGCCACTGAGCTGTGGCCCTTCCCCAAAAGTGAAGCCAAAGGCATCATAGCAAAGAGAGAGAGAGAGAGAGAGAGAGAGAGGTCATCCTCATGCAGGTTTTTAGGGAGCCAGTTTCCAGGCACATGGTCCAGCTGTATCATAGCCCCACTGAGCCATTTGTCTCAGGTGGCAGATTTGGAGAGGCAGCAGCAAGTGTGTCCCTCACGGCCTGCCCTAGTCCCTGCAGGCTTGCCACAATGTGCAAGCCCCCTTGCCGGCTGCAGTTGATTTCAGTTGGCAGAGTCTCGCAAAACCTGGGGCAGCTTCTCTGCAGGACGTTGCAGCTGCCGGCACCATGGGGCACCGTGGATCTCACGTTGTCCCACAATGGACGCGGCCAATCTTGTGTCGGGGCCAGCAAGGAGGGAAAGGGCCTAGTCCAGCATTTGCCAACTAGTGGGCCACCAGATGTTGTTGTACCACAATTCCCATCTTTCCTGACCATTGGCAATGCTGGCTGAGGCTGATGGGAGCTGTGGTCCAACAACATCTGGTGGCCCACTAGTTGGGAAAGGCTGCCCTAGTCTTTTGAGGGAACAGGTGGCAGAGCTGGAGGGCTAGGCCCAGGAGGATAGCCTGAGAGAATACTAAAGAGTTAAGCCCCAGCTGATAGCCATCAGCCTCAAGTAACACATCATTGGCTGGCAGCAGTAGCTGGGAGGAACCAGCCACACATATAACGTCAGAGCACCCTAGCGAGGGAGCCTGCTCCACGAGCTAGAGGGAGCCCCAGCTGACGAAGCGTCAAGGCAAGTTAAGCAGCAGAGCGAGTTCGCCAGCAGGGCGAGGAGGCCAGGGCCCCCCACTCTGCCCGTCTGTTCCCTGACCTCAACTAAACCGCAGTCTCCAACCCATTGACGTAATAAACCTTAAACAAAACTATGCAGGTAAGAAGCCAGCAGGGGTGTGGGGGCTTTCCAGTGTTTTGCACCGCCTGCAGCATGTACGACTATCTGCCTGTTGGACAGAAGTCGTGGGTGTGCTCTCGGTGCAATGAGCTCCTGGCTCTCCGGGAACGACTTCATTTCCTTGAGGCCAAGGTGGCAGACCTGGAAAAGCTGAGAGAGGCAGAGAGGTGTGTGGAGGAGGCCTTCAGGGACGTTATAGCTGTGTCCCACTCCAACGATGATAGCTCTCCTGTTATCGTGGACAACGATGGTCTCGGGGAAGGAGAGCATCCAGCTGAGGAAGAGGGAAACAATCCCTTAGAAGGGACCCATTCCTTGGGGGATGAGCAGCTATCCTCTCGTGCCGAGGATATATCTCCAGGGGGTGGAGGGATCCTTGTAGTGGGTGATTCGATCATTAGGAACATAGACAGTGGGGTGTGTGATGGGCGTGTAGACCGCAAGGTGTTTTGCCTGCCTGGTGCGAAGGTTGCGGATATCGCCCGTCGTTTAGATAGTTTGGTAGACAGTGCTGGGAAGGAGTCAGTGGTCGTGGTGCACGTTGGCACCAACGACATGGGGAAATGCAGCCGTGAGGTCCTGGAAGCAAAATTTAGGTTGCTAGGTAGGATGCTGAAAGCCAGGACCTCCAAGGTGGCTTTCTCTGAAATGCTACCGGTTCCACGCGCAGGACCAGCCAGACAGGCCCAGCTTCGCAGTCTCAATGCGTGGATGAGACGATGGTGTCGGGTGGAAGGGTTTGGATTTGTTAGGCACTGGGGAACATTTTGGGACAAGCCGGGCCTGTACAAAAGGGACGGGCTCCACTTGAACCAGAATGGAACCAGACTGCTGGCACTTAAAATTAAAAAGGTGGCAGAGCAGCTTTTAAACTGACTGAGGGGGGAAACCTGACAGGAGCTGAGAAAGGTCCGGTTCGGAATAAACCTCCCCCCTGGGATAAAAACCAAAGAAATGATGAAATGTTAAAAGGGGTAGGCCTAGAAGTAGGCATTGTGAGAGCAGGGGCACAGGATATAAATTCAGAAGAGCAAAATTACCACAGGCCAAACCACAAGTGCCAAAGACACTTGAAGAGAGACACTGCTTACAAGTGCCTGTATGCTAATGCTAGGAGCCTGCGAACCAAGATGGGAGAACTGGAGTGCTTGGTCTTAGAGGAGAGCATTGATATAGTGAGCATAACCGAGACCTGGTGGAATGGAGAAAACCAGTGGGATACGGTTATCCCTGGATATAAACTATATCGGAAGGACAGGGAAGGACGTATTGGTGGCGGAGTCGCTCTATACGTGAAAGAAGGCATTGAATCCAGCAAGCTCGAAACCCCAAAAGAGGCAGACTCCTCCACAGAATCATTGTGGGTGGTGATACCATGCCCCAGGAGGGACTTAATACTGGGAACAATCTATCGTTCCCCTGATCAAAATGCTCAGGGAGACCTTGAGATGAGATATGAAATTGAGGAAGCATCCAAACTAGGAAATGTGGTAGTAATGGGTGACTTCAACTACCGGGACATAGACTGGCTGCATATGTGTTCCAGTCATGACAAAGAAGCAAAGTTTCTAGATATTCTAAATGACTATTCCCTAGACCAGTTGGTCATGGAACCGACCAGAGGGACAGCAACCCTGGACTTAATCCTCAGTGGGGACCGGGACCTGGTGCGAGATGTAAGTGTTGTTGAACCGATTGGGAGCAGTGACCACAGTGCTATTAAATTAAACATACATGTAACTGGCCAATTGCCAAGAAAATCCAACACGGTCACATTTGACTTCAAAAGAGGAAACTTCACAAAAATGAGGGGATTGGTCAAAAGAAAGCTGAAAAACAAAGTCCAGAGGGTCACATCACTCGAAAATGCTTGGAAGTTGTTTAAAAACACTATATTAGAAGCTCAACTGGAGTGCATACCGCAGATCAGAAAAGGTACCGCCAGGGCCAAGAAGATGCCAGCATGGTTAACGAGCAAAGTCAAGGAAGCTCTTAGAGGCAAAAAGTCTTCCTTCAAAAAATGGAAGTGTTGTCCGAATGAAGAAAATAAAAAAGAACACAAACTCTGGCAAAAGAAATGCAAGAAGACAATAAGGGATGCTAAAAAAGAATTTGAGGAGCACCTTGCTAAGAACATAAAAACCAACAACAAAAAATTCTATAAATACATTCAAAGCAGGAGACCATCTAGGGAGGCAATTGGACCCTTGGATGATAAGGGAGTCAAAGGTGTACTAAAGAATGATAAGGAGATTGCAGAGAAGCTAAATGAATTCTTTGCATCTGTCTTCACAGTGGAAGATATAGGGCAGATCCCTGAACCTGAACTAACATTTGCAGGAAGGGATTCTGAGGAACTGAGACAAATAGTGGTAACGAGAGAGGAAGTTCTAAGCTTAATGGACAATATAAAAACTGACAAATCACCGGGCCCGGATGGCATCCACCCGAGAGTTCTCAAAGAACTCAAAGGTGAAATTGCTGATCTGCTAACTAAAATATGTAACTTGTCCCTTGGGTCCTCCTCCGTGCCTGAGGACTGGAAAGTGGCAAATGTAACGCCAATCTTCAAAAAGGGATCCAGAGGGGATCCTGGAAATTACAGGCCAGTTAGCTTAACTTCTGTCCCTGGAAAACTGGTAGAAAGTATTATTAAAGCTAGATTAACTAAGCAAATAGAAGAACAAGCCTTGCTGAAGCAGAGCCAGCATGGCTTCTGCAAGGGAAAGTCCTGTCTCAGTAACCTATTAGAATTCTTTGAGAGTGTCAACAAGCATATAGATAGAGGTGATCCAGTGGACATAGTGTACTTAGACTTTCAAAAAGCGTTTGACAAGGTACCTCACCAAAGGCTTCTGAGGAAGCTTAGCAGTCATGGAATAAGAGGAGAGGTCCTCTTGTGGATAAGGAATTGGTTAAGAAGCAGAAAGCAGAGAGTAGGAATAAACGGACAGTTCTCCCAATGGAGGGCTGTAGAAAGTGGAGTCCCTCAAGGATCGGTATTGGGACCTGTACTTTTCAACTTGTTCATTAATGACCTAGAATTAGGAGTGAGCAGTGAAGTGGCCAAGTTTGCTGATTGTTCAGGGTTGTTAAAACAAAAAGGGATTGCGAAGAGCTCCAAAAAGACCTCTCCAAACTGAGTGAATGGGCAGAAAAATGGCAAATGCAATTCAATATAAACAAGTGTAAAATTATGCATATTGGAGCAAAAAATCTGAATTTCACATATATGCTCATGGGGTCTGAACTGGCAGTGACCGACCAGGAGAGAGACCTCGGGGTTGTAGTGGACAGCACGATGAAAATGTCGACCCAGTGTGCGGCAGCTGTGAAAAAGGCAAATTCCATGCTAGCGATAATTAGGAAAGGTATTGAAAATAAAACAGCCGATATCATAATGCCGTTGTATAAATCTATGGTGCGGCCGCATTTGGAATACTGTGTACAGTTCTGGTCGCCTCATCTCAAAAAGGATATTCTAGAGTTGGAAAAGGTTCAGAAGAGGGCAACCAGAATGATCAAGGGGATGGAGCGACTCCCTTACGAGGAAAGGTTGCAGCATTTGGGGCTTTTTAGTTTAGAGAAAAGGCGGGTCAGAGGAGACATGATAGAAGTGTATAAAATTATGCATGGCATTGAGAAAGTGGATAGAGAAAAGTTCTTCTCCCTCTCTCATAATACTAGAACTCGTGGACATTCAAAGAAGCTGAATGTTGGAAGATTCAGGACAGACAAAAGGAAGTACTTCTTTACTCAGCGCATAGTTAAACTATGGAATTTGCTCCCACAAGACGCAGTAATGGCCACCAGCTTGGATGGCTTTAAAAGAAGATTAGACAAATTCATGGAGGACAGGGCTATCAATGGCTCCTAGCCGTGATGGTTGTGCTGTGCCACCCTAGTCAGAGGCAGCATGCTTCTGAAAACCAGTTGCCGGAAGCCTCAGGAGGGGAGAGTGTTCTTGCACTCGGGTCCTGCTTGCGGGCTTCCCCCAGGCACCTGGTTGGCCACTGTGAGAACAGGATGCTGGACTAGATGGGCCACTGGCCTGATCCAGCAGGCTCTTCTTATGTTCTTATGATATGTTGGAGCAGAGGATGGAGAGAAGGGGAGCAAAGCCTTGGGGCACCAGAAGGAAGCCAGTAACAAGACTTATGGAAAGGCATCATATGGTTAAAGTGGCAATAGAGGGAAATGATTTTGATGGCAGGCTGGTTGTGCTGCTTGGCAAGGTTACTCTGCCTGAACTCCTGAGGATATTCAGAGTTCCAGGGGTCTCTTCTGTTCAGAGGCACTCTGGTGGGCCCTGCCTCAGAGTTTGGTTACCCGTTTCGTCATAGGGTATCTATATAAATATAGTTTCCTGATGTTCTAGCCTTCCCCTTCCTCCTTTCTCTTTTCTTGGCTCACCACTGGGGTTAACAACCCCAGACCCTTCCCTCTTTCCTCCCTATTTTTCTTCACTTCCCAGTTCCTCAGCTAAAGCTTCCTCCTTCCTTTGCTCTCTTCCCCTCACGCACCACTTTCTCCCTCCTTAGTCAAGCCTTTCCTTGCCCTTTCTCGCACTCCTCTTATCTGTGTTCACCACCTCCCTTCTCTTTGCCCTCCTTGATGGGACCTGCCTCTAAAGCTTCCAGATGCCCTGGTTGTCCAGCGGCCGTGCGTGCCCTGTGGCGACCTTAAGGACATTATCCCACTGGAACCTCCCACTGGAACATTGGCAGCATCACACGGATGCAGCCTGCACCAGTCACACTCCCCTCCCAACGCTGTTGTTAATATATAATGCCGTCCATGTACTTGGTATTTGGCAGGTCCCTGTCCTGAGAAGCTTACAAATTAAAATTCAATAATGGGCTGGGTGCAGAAGAAAGGGTGGCAAGTGGAGTCAGATGCAAACAGGGATAGGATGTGTGATTCTTGTACTATAAGAGGTCCCTGCCCTGAGGGGCTTACAATCTCAAATGTGGCACGGAGGGAGAGGGGAGGAACAACTACAGATGGAAAGATCTGTCAAGTTTGGATCTCTCAGTTTCTCATTTTTCCAATCTTAAATTCAGTTCTCCAAATTTCTGCATCAAGTTGTGATACATATTATTTTAAATCCTCATGACAATTCTTCAGCGTTTTAGTGCAAATTTATCCTAATAAGTTTGTATACAGTTTGGACCGAAAGCCACATTTTCCAAGCAATTTCTCCTAATATAATACATTCTGTATGTTATTTTCACTAATGTATTCATTTCTACGAACACTTTCCTCTAATGTATGCATTTTTCTAAACACTACTTTGGTTGGAGAAGTGGATTGCAAAATTCAGATACGTGCGAATGTCAAAGGATGGCTTCGTTCTGATTCTCATATTGCTTCAGAAAGTGCAAATTTGATAAATTCAGCTTCAAATGCGAACTGATCAGATTTCTTCCTCATCCCTTGGGACATAAGAAAGGGGATACAGGGAGGCACGCAGCGTGCCATTGCTGCAGTTACATGTGCTTAGGCTTGTTTGAGTTACAGTAGGGGATTATTGCATTTAAGAAACAAAGGGGGGAAAGAGAGGGATGACAGCAGTGGTAACCATTTGCGACTGACGAACAGCCCTTTGTTCCAGCATTCTTCGTAAAATGAAATAGCAGAATTATGAACCATCATAGCACTGAGGACCTCATCCAAGTTGCATAACAGGAACATCAGCCAACTTTGTGGGTTTTATGAGGGCTTAATTGCAAAGAATCATTAAAAAAAAACCTCTTTGCCTGTTATCACAAAAAGGGCTGGGCGATCTGACACAATGCTCTGAGGTTTTTTATACACACAGAATATAAAAGTCCAACACCAGGAAGATAAGAGGTTTTGCTTGGGGTAGGAAGTGGAGAAGGAAGTTTTTTTAAAAAAACCCAAACAAATAAAATTGCAGTCTCTTTACATAATCTGTGATTAACATTTTCTCAAGACTTTTTGAGCCACAGGATTTTCCTTGAATAGACTGGAGGATTTGCTGGAAGAGAGCTCTGTGGCTGTAATTATATTTCTGGGAGTCTAAAACAAAGAAAGTGTCAGCCAATTTCATAGAGCATTTGTTCTCTCCTGTGCGCACACATTGAAGTACCCACCCTGATTTTATTTTCTTGTGAAGGGATTGCCCAGAAACCCTAAAGCTTCACTCAAATAAGAATGATGTACCATGTTGGGTTGGATCTACCAGTCTTGGGGCCTGCACAGAATAGTCTTCCCCAAACTTCAGTTCAAAGTGCTGGTTTTGATCTACAAAGCCTTGCAATCAATCAGTCAATCAATCAATCAATCAAGTTTATTAGGCAACTAAATGCATTTTATAGTCAAAGAAAAATCATCAAAAAACAATCACACAGTACAATAAAAAGGTATTTTACACAAATAAAAGTTCTTGAAGCAAACAGTTGTCCTCATCAGCTATCCTGCATTGGGACACTTTCACAGCAAATCTAGCTGGGATACACACAGCAGACTTAGCTGTATTTGTCAGCAAATATATAATTTTATCCATATTACTGTAAGTGACTATTGGTTCTAAACTTCTCTTCGGGCATTCCTCTGTTGGAATTTTGTGTAACCTGCAATATAATATATAGTGCATAGTGTTCTCAAAGCATATTGTATCTCCCTTTCAGAAAAATAGTTTTCATTGTTTGAAAATGCAAAACTGTAAAGGTCTTGCAAAGAAAAGACTGGGTAGTCTCAGACAGATATTTCTCTTCCCCATAGGGTGTTTTTAAGACAAAAACTGGAGGAGAATCTAGATGCCCTGATTGCTTCAGTATCCAGAATAGCTCAGTATTCCTGCATCTGTTCTTTCAGAATCTTCCTACTGAGTTGTGTGTCACTAGATGGAAGATTTCCTGAAATTTGTTTCATACCTTGTTATCCAGATATTTTTAGAGGCAGAATTTCACTACTCTGATCCACACTGAATTGCCAATTTGTTGACTGAGTGCTTAAAAAATAAAATAAATATTTATTTTATTAAAAAAATAAAAGAAGGCGACTCAATAGGTTATTGACTTTAAGCTAACTTCTGCCTGAATATAGTTGGCAGGTATACCTGGTGCAAGGCCCAACAAGGTCCTCAGAAGTTTGTTCAGGGGAGGCTGGAGGACCTAACTGAAAGCACCTTGAATAGTTCCTTGAAAGTTCGGACTAAAACCCAGAGCGGATTCACTGCCCCACTGATATCAGAGCAAACAGCCTCCACAGATTTTGTTCTGTATAGACTCCAGATTATTCCACTCTGGAGTACCCCGCACCTCAGCCTCATATGCTATATTTTTGCAACAAAAACTCTAAGGGCCGGGACAACTAAATTACCCCCTTTAACTCTAGCAAATTTTAGTACTGCCTGTGTAGATTTTTGAGCTTTTAATTCAATAGCTGACAACTGACCATTTCATGAGCCATTCTGGGAGAAAGAGACCTCCAAATAGTTAAACTGATTAGTCTGTTCCAGATGGCGGTGCCCATTCAGTATCCATTTGAGTTTTAGGGGGTAGATACCAAAATCCATAATTTTAGCCTTCAGATAAGTCACATGGAACTATTCCTTATAACAAACGTCTCCAAAATCTTTCAACAATCTTTGGTTCTGGGAAAAGAGAGCTATATACTCTGCATATAACAATATGTTCAGTTTCTGAGCCCTTACAGATACAGGATAATTCATCAATCCAGACAAGACGGAGACGCTGCTGGTGAACGCCTTCCCCGCTCAGATGGCGGATGTGCATCCTGATCTGGACGGGGTTACACTCCCCCTGGAAGAACAGGTCCGTAGTCTGGGGGTCCTTTTTGACCCTTCCTTGTCTCTTGAGGCTCAAGTGGCCTCGGTGGCACGGAATGCGTTTTACCATCTCCGTTTGGTAGCCCAACTACGCCCCTATCTGGACGGCGACGACCTCGCCTCAGTTGTCCATGCTCTGGTAACTTTGAGATTGGATTACTGTAATGCACTCTACATTGGGCTGCCCTTGAAGACAGTTCGGAAGCTTCAGCTAGTGCAGAATGCGGCAGCTAGACTATTGACGAGGACCAGTCGGTCTTCGCACATAACTCCTGTTCTGGCTCGTCTGCACTGGCTACCTATTTGCTTCCGGGCGAGATTCAAGGTGCTGGTTACGACCTATAAAGCCTTACATGGCGTGGGACCGCAATACCTGGTGGAACTCCTCTCCCGCTATGAACCTACCCGTTTGCTTCGTCCGTCATCGAAGGCCCTCCTCCGGGTACCAACTCATTGTGAAGCCCGGAGGGTGGTTACTAGATCTAGGGCCTTTTCCGTGGTGGCCCCCGAGTTGTGGAATAGCCTCCCCGAAGAGGTACGCCTGGCGCCTACACTATTATCTTTTCGGTGCCAGGTAAAGACCTTTTTATGCTCCCAGGCATTTTAATCACTTTAATCTTTTTAGCTTTTTAATCTTGTATACTAAGTCTTTATTTTCTGTTTAACTGTATTTGTTTTTATGTCATATATGTTTTTGTGATTTTATTATTGCCATGTATGTATTTTACCCTATGCTGTTTACCGCCCTGAGAGCTATTTGCTAAGGGCGGTATATAAATGCAACCAAATAAATAAATAATAAATAAATCAGACAGTTGTGCAATAGTATCATTAATATTAAACAGAAAGGGAGCCAGAAAACAGCCTGGTGTTTGAATTCTTTCTGACACTTGTCTTTCCGTACCGGCTCTTACTTGTATTATAGTGTCTAAGTATACATTCTTAATCAAAACCAGCAGGTGCCTATCCATGCCCAACCTCCATAACTGCATGGCTCCACTCAATCCCAATACCTGCCCCCCATGAACCAGCTTTGCCCATCAGAATCTAGGGATTGGGGAAGTCACACCTTCCAAACTGAAACACAGCCTACTTCAAAATTCAGGGCAGTTCTCCAGTCAGGTAATGTGTACAGAAATGCATCTATGAGGGGAAACTGCTTTGTAAAAATGTGCACGCTAGGCAAACCTGCATACAAATGTGTGTATTAGGAGGAATATGTGCTAAAATGTGGATGAATTTTTATCAGTACTTGCTACTTAAAAAATCGCAAACTGATGTGGAAATGTGGAGAACTGACCCAGGAAATGGAGAGAAACCAAAACCATCCCTGTATGACCCTCCATGAATCTCAGAGGCCTCTCTGTGTGCACCCTGCCCCCAATGATGTCTTGAGGGTGGCCACAAATGGATGGGCCTTTCCTGTGGTACTGCCCTTTCCATGGAGCGCTCTCTCCAGAGACGCTCAACAGGCGACAACATTGTCATATCTTTGGTGCCAGCAAAGCCATATATCTTTCCCCATATATTTGGACATCACGAATGGGGAGAGGGGTAGGATTTGTCCTTTTTATAACATGGTTGGACACAGAGCTTGGAAAAGTTACTTTTTCTGAACTACAACTCCCATCAGCCCAATCCAGTGGCCATGCTGGCTGGGGCTGATGGGAGTTGTAGTTCAGAAAAGTAACTTTTCCAAGCTCTGCCATTTCAGGAATTATTACATTCATTAGATCCATTTTCTATTTTGTGTTTGTTTTTTTAACTGGTTTTTATGCTTTTTGTTTTTTATGAATTTGTAGGATGCTCTGAGGCTGGAGTTGTTGGGGAATGGACTGGGGACAACCTGCAAGTGAGCTCCTGCCCTTCCCCGTGCCCATTACAACTAAGCATTTTCTCTTCCAGTAATATATATATATATATATCTCAAATCCAGAAGGAAAAATTCACTGGCAGTTTAGCTATACAGAGTCAAATGAGCCCAATCTTTCAAATAAACATGTTCTGTTTGTTCAGTGATTTGAGTCTTGGAACCAGAAACTGAAAGACTCAAAAGTCCTAGGAGGGAAATAAAATTCTGGAATCCACATGGACTCACAACGGTTCCTTTCCTAGCCTTCGGAAGCCTTGGCGCCATGGCAGAGAGGGATTCAGCAGTGCCAAGCAGGAAAAACTCACCCAAGGCTGCATTCTTGGCTTGCCCCTCTT
Source organism: Rhineura floridana (assembly GCF_030035675.1). NCBI lineage: Eukaryota > Metazoa > Chordata > Lepidosauria > Squamata > Rhineuridae > Rhineura > Rhineura floridana. The sequence continues at coordinate 151,702,984 of NC_084486.1, forward strand.
TCCTGAGGGGTCACTGTGACCCAGCCACAAACTTATTTGAGGACTTGGATTCTCCAGAGAGATGTGTGTGTGTAAACAGTATCTTTATGTGGGATTTCTCTTGTGAAATCCTTGAGCCAGTTCATACAATCTAAATGTTGACAAACTGTGCATCGGCTACCCTAATCCCAAGACACACAGAGAGAGATTTTTATCACTTCATCAGTTACTCACCATCGGTTTACAAGACATTTTCATCATTCTCCTCTTGCTGCAGCCGGCCTTCTCTTCCTCTGGCTCATCAGTAGGGAGCAAAAAAGACTTCTAGGGGTTTGGGGGTGGGGAGATCCCAAGGGGGCTTCACCACCTTCAGGCCTCAGCCCTGGAATATAGGAAACGGCCTTGTTTATCCCCAAACAGATCCTGTGGCTCAGTACCATCCACAGATGAGTGAGTTTCAATCAGGTAACCTGCCCAGCCCTGCCTGAATATGTCGGGGATTGAATCCAGGATGTTTTGTACACAAAGCATGCACTCTACCACTGGGCTGCTATGGCCCTCCCTCTAGGGTTGCCAGGTCAGAAGCATCCCAGACCCTGAGATTTCAAGGGTGGGCCCGAGTGATATCACTAAGCATAAAATTCACGGAAAAAGTCACTACCCAAATTTGCAAAGGAAAATGAAAAGCGCTGTGGCATGCAGCTGGAATGAAAACTAGCAGAATGCCCTGTATACTTCCATACCACATGAGGCAGCTACAGCTAGAGTTGAAAGGATTTTACATTCATGTTCTCATGCAGACCCCCCACTCATTTTTTGTTAGATCTTTTGGCTATTGTATTAGAAAAAAATTATTTTCGTTTTGACACTCATCTTTATCTACAAACCAAAGGGGTAGGTATGGGCAGTCCCGTTGCTCCTATTATTGCCAACCTGTTCATGACAGATTTGGAGCACTCTTATATCCTCAACGTAACATGTAATCCTTATAAAACATATTTCAGCTTCTGTGGCTGATATATAGATGATATTTTTATATTGTTCACCTGTGCTTCGGAAGTGCAGCAATTTGTTTGGATCAATTCCTTCAGGAGTGACATCAAATTTACATGTCATGTGCATCATCAACAAATTCCTTTCTTGGATATTTTGGTGTATATTCATTCCAATCACATTTGCGTACAAGGTTATAGTAAATCAACTGGTAGGAATTCATTGTATTTTTCTAGCCATCATCCCAGACATCTTCGTAATAATTTGCAGTCAAAGTCTTCAAGTGAAGCAATTCACTAATCCTATTGACAATCAGACCTACGTCCTTAGATCTTTTACTAACTGCAATTCACATTATGTCATCTATATTATTATGTGCCCATGTATCAAGATTTATGTTGGACAGACATCCATTTAATTTAATTTAATTTATTGGATTTCTTAGTCGCCCATCTGGCTGGCCATCCAGCCACTCTGGGCGACGTACAAAATGAACAAAATGACACAAAATGACACACCAATACAATAACATTAAAATCTAAAAGCAATAATGGTAAAATCTAGCCCACCCCAAAGGCCTGCCTGAAGAGCCAGGTCTTCACGGCCTGGTGGAAACTCATTGTACAGGGGGCCTGGCGGAGATCATTTGGAAGGGAGTTCCATAGGGTGGGGGCCACAATTGAAAAAGCCCTCTCTCTGGTCCTCACCAGTCTGGCTGTCTTTTGAGGCCGATCTTGTTAGGCAGCATAGCTGATGATGCTGGAGGCGCTCCTTCAGATAGAGTGGGTCAAAACCGTGTAGGGATTTAAAGGTCAAAACCAACACCTTGAATTGGGCCCGGCAAGCAACTGGTAGCCAGTGCAACTCTCTGAGCACTGGAGTTATGTGATCTCACCGGCGGCTGCCTTTATTCAGGCACGCCGCCGCGTTCTGAACCAGTTGCAGCTTCCAGACCTTTAAAATCCAGGATCACTGAACATAAAAGCATGATATGTAGTAACTCTTTGGAAGCTCTGCTTATTATGCATTTTCATCAATATCAACATTCACCTGAAGAGTTAAGATTTTTGGCTTTGGAACGGGTGCAACTTACTACCTATAAAAAGGGTTTCACTCAGAGACATCTTACTTAAACGAGAGGCCTTCTGGATATACAAATTAAAATCTATATTTCCTGGGGGTCTCAATGATCACTTGGATCTGTCTGTGTTTCTGTAATTTGTGTACTTGCCAGTATTTTAGCCTTTAATTTTTCATGAAAATGAAATGGACTGCCTTCAAATTGCTCCCAACTTATGGCGACCCTATGAACAGGGTTTTCATAGTAAGCAGTATTCAGAGGGGATTTACCATTGCCTTCCTCTGAGGCTGAGAGGCAGTGACTGGCCCAAGGTCACCCAGTGAGCTTCATGGCTGTGTGGGAATTCAAACCCTGGTCTCCCAGATTATAGTCCAACACCTTAACCACTTCATTTATTCATTGGCGATCACTCATGGCCAATTAAGATTGTCTTCCAAGATAAGGTCTTTAACGGTGGGTCCGTAAGTGACTGTGGAGGCCAATTCTGGATCCACACAGCCTCCCACAGTGAGGACATAGGTTTCCAGATGGAAGATGGTCACGATGAGGATTTGCTTGATGTGCCTTCCACTTAGCTCATTTGTCCCTTTCTCCCTGTACTTGTGCTTCTTCAAAGTCCATAGCACCTTTGATCATGGCTAACCTCCAACTGGGACGCTCATGGGCCAAGGCTTCCCAGTTTTCAATGCTTATGCTACATTTTTTAAGATTAGCCTTGAGAACATCTTTAAACCTCTTTTGTTGTCCACCGATATTCCATTTTCCATCCTTAAGTTGGGAGTAAAGTAGCTGCTTTGGAAGACGGTGATCAGGCATTCGAACAACATGGCCGGTCCAGTGAAGTTGATGTTGGAGGATCATTGTTTCAACACTGGTGGTCTTTGCTTCTTCTAATACGCTAACATTAGTCCGCCTATCTTCCCAAGTAATTTGCAGAATTTTCCGGAGGCAGCGTTGGTGAAATATTTCAAGAAGTTGCGAGTGGCGTTTATAGATGGTCCATGTTTCACAGGCGTACAGTAAGGTTGGTAGTACAATGGCTTTGTAAATAAGCATTTTGGTCTCCCTGCAAATATCCCAATCCTCAAACACTCTACGCTTCATTCGGGAGAATGCGGCACTTGCAGAACTCAGACGATGCTGAATTTCAGCGTCAATGTCAGCTTTTACAGAGAGATGGCTGCCAAGATAAGAAAAGTGATCGACATTCTCCAGTGTCACAAAATTAAGCTGGATTGATGGTGCTACAGAGGGATTGGTTCACACTTGCTGATGAAGCACTTTGGTTTTTTTTATGTTAAGCGAGAGGCCAAGCTTATCATATGCTTCTGCAAAGACATTTAGGATAGTTTGAAGATCTTCCTCTGAATGTGCGGAGACTACATTATCATCGGCATATTGAAGTTCTGTGACAGAGGTTGTAATTACCTTACTTTTTGTTTTCAGCCTACTGAGATTAAAAAGCTTTCCATCTGTTCGATATGTGATTTCCACACCAGTGGGAAGTTTCCCCTCAACAAGGTGTAGAATCATGGCGATGAAAATAGCAAATAAGGTTGGAGCAATGACACATCTCTGTTTGACGCCTGATCCCACTTTGAATGGATTACTTTGAGAGCCGTTATCCAAAATTGTTGCCGTCATGTTGTCATGGAGGAGTCGCAAAATATTCACAAATTTATCAGGGCATCCAATTTTCAGAAGGATAGTCCAGAGAGCAGTTCGATTTACAGTATCAAAGGCCTTAGTCAGATCAATAAATGCCATATACAGAGGTTGGTTTTGCTCCCTGCATTTCTCTTGAAGCTGTTGTGCAATGAAGATCATGTCCACTGTCCCCCTGGAAGGGCAGAAACCATTTTGGGATTCAGGGAGGATGTCTTCTGAGATAGGTAGGAGGTGATTTGCAAGGATCCTTGCAAGGATTTTACCTACGGTAGCTAGAAAACAGATGTCTCGGTAGTTCCCACAATCTGTTCTATCACACTTCTTGAAAAGAGTGATAATTATGGCATCCTTAAAGTCTTCCGGGATCTCCTCCCTCATCCAGATTTTTTCTGGATTTGTTGTGTAAGTTCAGGCCCACCTCCTTTAAAGACGTCAGCAGGAATCCCATCAGGTCCACTAGCTTTGTTATTCATCATTTGATTGATGGCTTTACTGACTTCATCCAAATTAGGGGATACTGCAAGCTCATCTCTAATTTGTTGTTGTGGGATTTGCAAGAAGACCTCATCAGCCACCATAGAGTTATGATTAAGGAGGTCATGGTAATGCTCTTTCCAACGCAGTGCAACAGACTCTTTGTCCTTTAGAAGTTTGGTACCATCTATTGAACGTAAGGGATTTGTATCATAATTTGTTGGTCAGTAGATGGCCTTTGTGGCATTAGAAAAGCCCTGCGCATCATGAGCATCTGCAAAATGCTGGATTTCTTGAGCTTTCTTTATACACCAGGCGTTCTTAAGTTCTCTAGTTCTTTCGACCTCAGCCTTTGCACTGGCATAGATTTTTTTCTTAGCAGCACAGTTAATGTCTTTTTGCCATATCTGGAAGGCTTTCCTTTTCTTGTCAATGGTATGTTCAATCTCACTATCATTCTCATCAAGAGTTGGGCGTGATTTTGATGTATAGCCAGAAACCATTGGGAAAGAAGGAGTCCTGATATTTCTTAGTTTGGTATCCAATAGTTTGTTCCCATGCTGCAATAATGGAAGTCTTCAGTTTGATCCAGTGTTCCTCAATGTTATCAGGGAGTTCTGTAGGTAGATGTTTCTTGAGAGTTGTTTGAAAGCAAGCTCGCTTAATAGGATCTTGAAGGGCATGGATGTTCATTTTACGAGTTGGTTTTCTTCCTTGGAGCCTATGTTGAGGAACAATATTAATGGCCATAGTGGATCAAATTAATCGGTGATCTGTCCAGCAGTCATTGACACTTGACATGGCCCTGGTGAGGAGTACATCACGACGATCTCTGGCACAGACAAATATGTAATCCAGGAGATGCCAGTGCTTCAACCGAGGGTGCTTCCATGATGTTTTAAATTTATCTTTCTGGCGAAAGAGTGTGTTTGTGATAACAAGATTATGCTCTGCACATTTAGTCAGAAGTAACATTCCATTCAGGTTGCTATTGCCAACTCCTTCTTTCCCAGTGGTTTCTGGCCATAAATCAAAATCACGCCCAACTCTTGCATTGAAATCGCCCAGGAGGATAATTTTATCCTCCTTAGGTATCTCTGATAAGATGGTGTCCAGCTGGGTATAAAAAATTTTCTTGATGTCTTCATCAGCTTCTAATGTTGGTGCATAAGCACTTAGAATAGTTGTGTGCTGGTTTTTGTCAAGTTTTAATTGGAGAGTTGAGAGTCGTTCATTAATGCCAGTAGGAACTTCTGACAAGAGCTTCACAAGATCATTTTTAATAGCAAAGCCTACTCCAGGTATTTGTCGTTCTTGTTCAGGCAGTCATAAGAACATAAGAACATAAGAAGAGCCTGCTGGATCAGGCCAGTGGCCCATCTAGTCCAGCATTCTGTTCTCACAGTGGCCAACCGGTGCCTGGGGGAAGCCCGCAAGCAGGACCTGAGTGCAAGAACACTCTCCTTTAGGCTTCTGGCACCTGGTTTTCAGAAGATTACTGCCTCCTTTCCAGAAGAAGGTGTAACCTCCTTTTTCTTCCTTCAATTGTCCCCCTCCTGCTCTTTGAGTTTCTTGGAGTGCTGCTATGTCAATATTAAAATGTCTCAACTCCCTTGCAATGATGGCAGTCCTGCGCTCAGGACGTTCACTTTCTGTATTGTCCAGCAATGTCCGTATATTCCACGTCCCAAAGTTCATTTGTCTTTTGGGACTGCTAAGTGGTGACCCCACTGGACACGGTGATCCAGTCAGGGAGAGAGATGAGGCAGAGTATGTTTAGGGCACCTTTTCTAGCCCCCTCCCCAGACGGGGTGAGCAGAGTGGATCCTGAATAGGACTGCTCAGTCGTGGATACAGCTGCTGAACTACTCAACTGCCTCGGTCCTTGAGCCAGGACGACTGAGTCTGTATCCACCGCCCATGTGCCGGTCCACGACTAGGGGCTTCCAGATTTCACAGTCCTGCCCCCGTTGCCATTCGCCAACCACCCTGGGACTTTTGGTTTGGTTTGGTTGGAAGACGCCTGTGTGTGGATTTGTTTTATGTGGATTTGTGGATTTTTTGTGGGGAGATCGGTGCATGACGATCAACACACAATCTTGACAGAAAAAGGCTTTGATCCAATGGCATGGATACCACCACGACTGGAAGTCTTTTATCTGCTGCAGCCTTCATCCGCCTTCACAGCCGTTGTAACATACACATTGTTATCCTCCGCCTGTTCTGCCGTTGAGGACTTTCTTGGATCGTTCTTTGTCTGGTTCCTCTCCCTTGACCTTACTGCCATGGGTGACCCTGCTGGGAGTACATGACTTCTGACGGCATCGCTCACAGGGTTCATTGGAACACGCAAGCCCACTCACCACTAACAATATATGCATATTGTTAAAATATTTTAAAATTTTCATATCATATTGTTAAAATAATAATTCTTGGCAAATTTCATTTTTCAAGTTATTGCAGTGTCTCATGTTCTTATCATTGTTTAACATCATAGTTGGACCAGTGTATTGTGGCTGGTTTTCCCTTGCATACATTCTGTTCGGTTCCTGTTACGGGCATCTACACCAATTTACCTAGTCTCTAGCTGACCAGAGCAGGGTTCGCTTCTCTTCTGATTAGAAGTGGCTATTTTCTCACATGAGGTATGTAAATGGTTAGATGCTGCATCACACACACAATTGGCCGTTTTATTGATTGGCTTCTCTATAATACTTAATGATTTATGTAATCATAAATCCCCACAAGAACGTGGTTGAGCCTACAGTATTGGCAACTTATATTCATTGCATTCTCTTCAGTGGAGGTGTTTATGTACTTTCCTTTTGAATATGTTGCTGTTTCAATACCTTTACTGTTCATAGACTTATACGTGGGCAACATTTCTCATACTTTTAACAGATATTTGTGGGAGAGTCAAGGCTGGCTGCTGAAATTTAAGTATCATGAATGTCTGAAGAAGCATTGAAACAGTTTAACAATCCGGAATAACTGTTATATTTTATTTATTTATTTATTTATTTATTTATTATATTTCTGTACCGCCCAATAGCCGCAGCTCTCTGGGCGGTGCACAACATAAAAACATCCAATATACAAGTAAAAAACATATATCAACAACTTAAAAACAATATACCAAAAGTAGTAGAACATAATTAAACATATAAACAACTACAATACAAGCCTAAAAAATATTAAAAACGTATTAAATCAGTTAAAAGTATTAAGATGTTAAGATGTTAAGTAATTAAGATTACTAAAATATTAAGAGCGTAAGTGCAAATGTAGGTGTTACAATAGATGTTAAAAATATTGTTAAAATGTTGTTAAAAAGCCTGGGAGAACAAAAAGGGTTTTACCTGGCGCCGGAAGGACAGCAATGTTGGCGCCAGGCGTACCTCATCGGGGAGAGAGTTCCATAGTTCGGGGGCCACCACAGAGAAAGCCTGTTTTCTTGTTGTCACCTTCCGGGCTTCTCTCTGGGTGGGCCCCCGAAGGAGGCCCTTTGATGTTGAACGCAGAGTATGGGTAGGTTCATATTGGGAGAGGCGTTCCACCAGGTATTGTGGTCCCAAGCCGTGTAAGGCTTTATAAGTCAAAACCAGCACTTTGAATTGAGCCCGGAAGCATATAGGCAGCCAGTGCAAGCGAGCCAGAATCGGAGTTATATGTTCACATCTCCAAGTCCCTGTTAACAATCTGGCCGCTGCATTTTGCATGAGCTGCAGCTTCCGAACTGTCTTCAAAGGCAGCCCCACGTAGAGTGCATTGCAGTAGTCCAATTTTGAGGTTACCAGTGCATGGACAACTGAAGCAAGGTTTTCCCTATCCAGATAGGGGTGTAGTTGGGCCACCAACCGAAGCTGATAGAAAGCATTCCATGCCACCGAGGCTACTTGTGCCTCTAGTGACAGGGATGGTTCTAAAAGAACTCCCAAACTACGGACCTGCTCCTTCAGAGGGAGTGCAACCCCATCCAGAACAGGATGAGCCTCTCCCATCTGGTCAGTGGAACCACCCACTAACAGCATCTCAGTCTTATTGGATTGAGCTTCAATTTATTCGCTCTCATCCAGTCCATTACCGCAGCCAGGCATCGGTTCAGCACCTTGACAGCCTCACCTGAAAAGGATGAACAGGAGAAGTAGAGATGCATGTCATCAGCATACTGGTGGCAACACTCTCCAAAACTCCTGATGACCGCACCCAGCGGCTTCATGTAGATGTTAAAAAGCATGGGGGATAGTACTGACCCCTGTGGAACTCCGTATTGGAGGACCCAGGGTGCCGAGCAAGACTCCCCCAGCACTACCTTCTAGAGACGACCTGCTAAATAGGAGCGGAACCACTGCCAAGCAGTACCTCCAACTCCCAAATCAGCGAGTCTCCCCAGAAGGATACCATGGTCGATGGTATCAAAAGCCTCTGAGAGATCAAGGATAATCAACAGGGTTACACTCCCCCTGTCTTTCTCCCGACAGAGGTCGTCATACAGGGCGACCAAGGCCGTCTCAGTGCCAAAACCGGGCCTGAACCCCGATTGAAATGGATCTAGATAATCGGTCTCATCCAAGAGTGCCTGGAGCTGGTCCGCAACCACTCTTTCTAGAACCTTGCCCAGGAATGGAACGTTCGCAACCAGCCTGTAATTGTTAAAAATTTCTGGGTCCAAGGAAGATTTTTTCAGAAGTGGTCTCACCACCGCCTCCTTCAGGCAACCAGGGACCACTCCCTCTCGTAATGAGGCATTAATCACCTCCGTGGCCCAGCTGGCGGTTCCAACCCTGCTAGCTTTTATCAGCCAAGAGGGGCAAGGATCCAGTATAGAAGTGGTCGCATGCACCTGTCCAAGCACCTTGTCAACGTCCTCGAGCTGTACCAATTGAAACTCATCCAACAAAACATGACCAGACTGTGCTCCGGATGCCTCATTTAAATCCACTGCTATAACATTGGAGTCCAAGTCCTGACGGATGCAAGAAATTTTGTCCTGGAAGTGCCTGGCAAATTCATTACAACGGTCTTCAGATGGATCTATCGTGTCCTTAGGGCCAGAATGTAATAGCCCTCGGACAATCTTAAAAAGCTCCGCCGGCCGGCAGATAGAAGATTGAATACAGGCAGCAAAATGTTGTTTTTTTGCTGCCCGCACTGCCACTAAATATAACTTAGTATAGGCACTTACCAGTGCAAAGTTGCATCCATCAGGAGTTCGTCTCCATCTGCACTCAAGCCGTCTCCTATGCTGTTTCATTGCTCTCAGCTCCGGAGTATACCACGCAGCTGTATGAGCTCTACCCAGGAGAGGGCGCTCAGGAGCGATCATGTCAACTGCCCGGGTCACTTCAGTGTGCCACAGTTCGACCAGGGTTTCGACAGGAGCGCCAGCCTTATCAGCCGGAAAACTCCCCAGAGCCTTCTGAAAACCATCCGGATTCATTAGTCTCCGAGGGCGGACCATCTTAATAGGTCCCCCACCCCTGCAGAGGGGGAAAGTTGCTGTAAGTCTAAACTTCAGCAGGCGGTGATCTGACCATGACAAAGGGGCTGATGTAAGACTCCCTACCTTCAGATCACCTTCACCCTGTCCAGTTGCAAAAATCAGGTCCAGAGTATGCCCTGCCACATGCGTTGGGCCAATGGCGTATTGGGACAGCCCCATGGTTGTCATGGAGGCCATGAAGTCCTGAGCCGCCCCACATAAGGCAGCCTCGGCATGGATGTTGACATCCCCCAGCACTAAAAGTCTAGGGGATCTCAACAGCACATCCGAGACCACCTCTGTCAGCTCAGTTAGGGAGTCAGTTGGGCGGGGGGGGCGGTACACCAACAGAATCCCCAATCTGTCCCGTTGACCCAACACAAGGTGCAAACACTCCAGGCCAGTAGCTAAATGGACACGGTGCTTGGAGAGAAAGATGGAACTCCTATAGACCACAGCAACACCCCCTCCCCAGCCCTCAGACCTACCCTGATGCTGAACCAAGTACCCAGGTGGGCACAGTTGGGAGAGACTAGCTCCACCCTGTTCACCCACCCAGGTCTTGGTTATACATGCCAGATCAGCCCCCTCATCCACGATTAAATTATGGACCGATCTGGCATTTAAAAGCAGCATCCAGAGATCTGAGAGCTGGCTGATAGGGCAACCAGCAATCCTGTGGGTGCATGGGGGACCGGAACATGGCACAGCTATTAATTGTCTGGGCCGTGTTCCCCTCACCTGGCAAGTCCTCCAAACAACACCATATCTCCGTTTACCCGGCACTACGTTAATTGGGGCCTCCAGAGATCCTCCCAATCGATTTTGGCTCCTCTCTCCCAGGCACATATTGTAAACTCACACATACACACACACTCACAACCATACACTCCCTCACAAACCCACACGAAGCAATAGCCACTACAAGGTCACTCCTTCTCCAGTATAGCTTCGTTGTTAAAAGTATCAAGCCGCCTTCTGCAGGACGAGCAACGCCACCATCAACTTCCTCCAGCTCCGTGGAATAGTCCAGCCGTTGTCCTCAACCACCAAACGGGCGGGGAATCGCAGATAATAAAAGCAAACCCCCTCCTAAATCCACCACAGTTCCTACCCGCGGGTCGCTAACATAAAGCCATTCGTCAACGTCGTTTAGTATAATTTATTTATTTATTTGTATAATTGTGTTATTTTCCATTGCCTGTCATCGCTGTATATTTTTTCATGTTACCATATTCACTGTGGCAGCATTTTGCATTGTTACATATTGTTGTTTTAGGTCCCATGTTTTGGGCCTCTCAATATATTTATTCGTAGTCATTGTGCCCTTTTTTTATTGTTTTGCTAGTTTTCATTCCAGCTGCATGCCACAGTGCTTTTCATTTCCCTTTGCAAATTTGGGTAGTGAGTTTTTCTGTGTGTTTTGTGGTTGCACTAGGAGCCCTCTCCTTTTGGTTGGCAGTCACTAAGCATGATAAATGAAGCATCAGCCACAGTTGCTTGGAGCATATAATTCAAACAAACATTAATCTGACTGGAAATCTTAGCTAAAAGATGGTGTTCCCAGGTCCAGCTGAAGTGACGGAATCATTCCTTCTCATCCGTTTAGAGAGCCTGGATAGGGAACATTTAATCTAGCCTACTTGCTTCTGGGAAGAAGGGTTTAAGTGCCCTCAGGCCAGGCCAGTCACCAGGAGGCCATTGTAGGAAGAAAGCCTAGTGCTGTGGAGATGTTAAATGGGAGCACTCAGGAGTAAAGATGGATGTCCTGAAGACTGCAATTCTAAACACACTTACTAAGCCCCATAGAACTCAATAGGACTTACTTTTGAGTAGATATGGATTGGATTGTGCTGTTGGTAAACTTTGACTGGAGATCTTCTGCAAAAAATATCCATATCCAAGCAGGGTTGACAACCCTCTGCCTAGAATGCCCTACCCTTGCCTTTTAACATGGCTGCTCCAAACTTCTTTACAAACTTGACCCTTCACTTTAGAAAGAGGTATGAGAAATGAGTAAGAGTTAAGAAGTTTCTCTGTCCTTTTCTGCCTACCTTGTGAGCTGCTATAAACCTGCTTTGGCAGCCAACCCAATTCCAGTGAGTAATACCTGAGAGAGAGAAAACACACCTGGTCACAGGCAATAGCTTGGAAACAACAGCAATTGCAACCACATTTCCCAGTGTGTGAATTCTCTTTTACCACTATTGGACAAGGAACAAACTGGCATGCAAACAACAAGGAGCATCATCAATGGGTTTAAAGGGGTTGAGTGCATGGAACCACTATTTTGGCTTCTATGAATTTAAATGAAATACAAATAGAAAAAGAAAAGACAGTGATGATTTCCTAAATGCAATACCATACCAACCACAACTCAAATGCAATGATGTATCACTGAACACTAAAGTCAGGTTCATTCAGATCATGGTATTTCTGATCTCTGTGTATGGATGTGAAAGTTGGACAGTGAAAAAGTGGATAAGAGAAAAATCAATTCATTTGAAATGTGGTGTTGGAAGAGAGCTTTGTGGATACCATGGACTGCGAAAAAGACAAATAATTGGGTGTTAGAACAAATTAAACCAGAACTATCACTAGAAGCTAAAATCATGAAACTGAGGTTATCATACTTTGGACACATAATGAGAAGACATGATTCATTAGAAAAGATAATAATGCTGGGGAAAACAGAAGGGAGTAGAAAAAGAGGAAGGCCAAACAAGAGATGGATTGATTCCATAAATCATAAATCCATAAAGGAAGCCACAGACCTGAACTTACAAGATCTGAACAGGGTGGTTCATGACAGATGCTGTTGGAGGTCGCTGATTCATAGGGTCACCATAGGTCATAGTCAACTTGAAGGCACATAACAACAACCCAGACATGTAGAAGCTATTATGTTTTTTATCTGTTTTTAAGTCATTATCAGCTTTAATTTTTTGAATGTTTTTAAATACCTGTCTTACTGTTTTTGCCAATAATTTTATTGTTTTTAGTCTTTCTGCAAACCACTTTGAGGTTTTTTACAATAAAGTGATATAGAGATGTTGTAAATAAAATACATAAATACATTTTGGAATCACTGTGGCCTTTGAGTCTCTTTCCATGTTTAGGAACAAAGAAATATGCCTTATAGCAACTCAGGCTAGTTGGCACCATCGAGCTCAGTACTGATGACATGGACTAGCATTGGCCCTCTAGGATTCCAGGCAATAGCCTTTTCCAGAGATTGAAATTTGGACCTTTGCATGCAAAGCATATGCCTTACCACTGAGCTACAGCCCTTCCCCTGATTAAAAAAGTATCTTTTAGAATTGTTCTTTTCAATTCACTCTTGAATGCACATTATACCTAGGGCAGATCCATACTATTCATTTAAAGCACATTCAACACACATTTGAACCACATGAATCGCACTGCAGAATCATGGGAACTGTAGCTTAAGGGTGGTGGGAACTATAACTGTGAGGGAGAAACTACACTTCCCAGGATTCTTTGGGGGAAGTAATATGCTTTTAAATGAGCATTGGAAGTGCTTTAAATGTATTATGTGGATCTACTTCATAAACTTTGCCTGCATCTAAATCATTTTAATTAATTTTAAAAAATTGAAATATCTACATGGTTACTGGGTGACCATGTGCTACTCACCATCTCTCAGCCTAATCTTCCCCTTGGGGTGAAAACAACAGAGGGGGTCCATGATCACCCCAAGGAAGAAGGGCACACTTAAAATGTAGTGGAAATAATAATATATAACCATAGTGTGAAATCAGATACTTATCAGGACATAGTATGAAGAAATATTTATTTATTTATTTATTGTATACCACTTCATACTTGAAAAAAGCCTTTAAGTGGTTTACAGTGCTGGGGGGAAAAAACCAAACCAAATTACACATTTAAAACAATACAAAATATTTAAAAGAAACGATCTTAAACATTAACATCTTAACATTAACAACAAACATCATGAGAACCAAATCACACATTTAAGACAATACAAAATACTTTTTTTAAAAAAATCTTAAACATTAATATAACCTAAAATAACTAACATAATAAATCACAATCGCTACTAACAGATTAAAACACAAATATCCAGGAAGACAGAACAACCCCACCCCCCAATCACACAAGTGTGTGCACAGATAGCAGCATCACTCCCCTTCTGCTGCTAGCACTCCAACTTACATACCCACCAAAAGCTGGGGCACCGCTACACACTCCCCACCCCTGGAGCTCCCTCCTTTCACCAGGGAGTACCCACAATCATTCCACCCCCACACAACACCTATAACAGGGGGTAGCACCATGCTTGAGGATAATGCACAAAGTGATCTGCAGTAGCACAAGTTGTATGTTCATTGATGTGGGTTTCAAGATGCATCGTGTTGAAACCATCCTGCAACTATACTTTCCTTCCCCGCAAGCAGGCTGGCACACTCCTTTAATGCCTTGTGGGCCCGAATCTTGTGCTCAAGCTTCTCATCCTTGACTGAGAGCCGAAAGATGACAGCCTTTTTGCTTTCACCCTTTGATTTGTGCCATGGGGTTGCATCCCTGCCAGGCACGAGTTTAAATAGGTACCTGGAGAGAAGGAAAAAATGCAGCCTTCAGTCAGGGTCCCAGCTGCACTGCTTTTCACTAACACACATACCACCAGCCCCACCCTCAAGCACTTCTTGCCAGGCACGGGTTTAAATAGGTACCTGTGAGGGGGATATAATATATAAATTATATAAGCATGACTGTCAAAGATGTTTATTATTTACACAACCTGTAAAGATATTTATAGTGCAATCCTATACATGTTTACTCAGAAGCAAGTCCCAATGTATTCAATGGGGCTTACTCAAACAGGGTAGTATGCACAGAACTGCAACCTCAAGTGATAAGGAACTTCATTCATCCAACCCATCCAGTTTTTTGCAACTGTTTTATACTTGTTTTTACAGTTATTGGATTTTAAAGGGATTTATTTCTTGTTGTGAGCTGCCTTGGTTTCCAATCGGTAACCCTACATCACAGGGATGTTGGAAAGACTCCATACACACACACTGGAGATATAATATATATATACCCTATATAATAGTTTATTGTCAAAACCAGATGATCATTGCAGAACATTTTTAAAAAATAAAATCATTATTAGTTTCCTACATAATAAAAGCAGTGACACCCAAGTAAGCCCTGCCTAATTGCTTTAAAAATAGGATTGGAGGGGGAAAGAACAATTTCCAACACAAGCACAATCCTTTGCAATGTTCATTCAAAAGTCCCATTAATTTACAAACCATGTCTACTCAAGTCCTATTGAATTCAATAGGGTTTACTCCGAGTATGTGGGGTTAGCATTGTAGCTTTACTCCCAGAAAAATGAGCTTTTCAAAGCAGGCTATGAATTAGACAAATGAACTGCCCTGTCCAACAGCCTAGGGAAATTTAAACTTGTTTGACTCCTCATAATTCAAAAAGCATAACACATTGTAATAGCATTTAATTCTCCTGCACACAAGAGAAAAATAGACTTTTGTTACCACTGAAAGCTATACACTTAGTTTATGAGATTTTCAGACAAGCAGGAAAAACCAACCGTTTTGTGGCCTTGCAATGGGTTCTAACTATTGCCTCAATGTCAACAGATCCCATTTCAATCATAACCCTGACTTCAATCATTGGCTACAAATCTGAAAGGGTGGGGTTAGAGCAACCAGCTACAAGCTCATTTAACAGAAGTTGCTGGGGTGGGGCAGTTGACGTTTTAGTGTATATCTCTTGAACCAGATCACCTAGAAACTTAAAATATGAAACCCAGAGAGGACCCCAAAAATCCGGAGTCTCTTGGCAAAAACTGGAGACCTGACAACTCTACCTCCCTCAGATGTGTTCAGCGCCAGACCTCAGTCACAGAACATGTGATGTGAGAAAAAAGAGTGCCCCTACACTTCTACAGAGTGCATTCTTCACATCACTCAGTTCTCCACCTTCTTAATCTTGGGTTAGGGAACCAGGATTTCCCATCAGAATGTTATTGCTTGCAGGCTTATCTAGAATACCCTCCCTTCTAGAAACTGGCAAAAATGATGCTTAAGGAGGAGAAAGTAGAGGGACTGTTTGCATCAGGGGGGAAAAACTTCTATATTTTTTATAGCAGTGTCAACCTGTGCATATTTACTCAGAAACAAATCCCATTGTGTTGTATTCAACTAAGTCCTGCTCAGTGTAGACCCATTGACATTGCTGAATGTCGATTCATTTTGATACTGTTGACCATGGTATCCTTCTGGAACGTCTCAAGGAGGTAGGGGTTGGGGACACTTCAGTGGTTCCGCTCATACCTCCAGAGCCGCTTCCAAAAAGTAGTTATGGAGGCTACTGTTCAGCACCATGGGAGCTGTCCTGTGGTGTTCCACAGGGTTCCATCTTGTCCCCAAAGCTACTTAACATCTATATGAAGTCACTGGGAGCTGTCATCAGGAGATTTGGAGTGAGGTGCAATCAACATGCAGATGACACCCAGTTCTACCCTCTATTCCATCTGAATCAGGAGAGGCAGTGAAGGTGTTGAACTGGTGCTAGGAGGCAGAGATGGACTGGATGTGGGCCAAAAATTGAGGATGAATCCTAAAAAGACAAAGGTATTGTGTGTCCAGAGTCCTCGCATCCAGGAGGTGGGAAGCCAGCCTGTTCTGGGTGTGGTTGGTCTTTCCTCAAAGGAGCAGGTCCGCAGCCTGGGGGTACTCCTTGATCCAACACTGTCACTGGAGGTTCAGGTGGCCTCAGTGGCTAACAGAGCCTTTTTCCAGCTCTGGCTGATTCACCAGCTTCAGCCCCTTTTGGACAGAGAAGACTTGGCCACAGTGCTCCATGCTCTAGTAATTTCCAGACCTGATTGTTGCAATGCGCTCTACATGGGGCTGCCCTTGAAGACGACTTGGAATCTTCAACTGGTCCAAAATGCAACAGCCAGATTCCTGGCAGGGGTTTCCTTTACAACTCATATAATCCCTGTTTTACCACAGCTGCATTAGTTGCTAGTTTGTTTCTGGGTCCAGTTTAAAGGTCCCACATTAGTGTTTAAAGCCCTAAACGACTTCAGCCACAAATATCTGAAAGACTGCCTCCTTCCCTACAAACCTTCTTGGGTGTTCAGATCAGCAGAGAGGGGCCCTTTTGGTAGTTTCACCACCCTTGGAAGCTCGGGGTGGTGGTGGCCTGGGAGAGGGCCTTCTCAGTGGTGGCCCCTAAGCTGTGGAACTCCACATTGAGGTGTGTCTGGCAACTTCATTGCACAATGTTTGGTGAATGTTGAAGATGCACTTCTTTACCCTGGCCTTCAACATTGGAGATGTATATTTTTAGGACCCACCCCGTTTTCTGTGATGTTGTTTTGGTTGTTTTTAACTGTTTCTAATTATGTATTTTAAAATTGTTGTAACTTGCCGTGGGACCTCTGGGTGAAGGGTGGGTGATATTAATAATAGTAGGATTAGCATTGAATACCACCAGCTTCTTTCAAAGGGAGTCATTTTTTGCTCAAGTGTAGGGGTGGATGGCAGAGATCTGTGAGTACTGTGAGACTAGAATGCACGTCTGGATCTGTGGGGCAAGCTGAGTGCAGTGTTTGAAGAGTCCTCACTTAATAAGGTCCAAATGAATGGGAAATTAATTCAGTAAAATAAAAGTATCTTGCTGAATGTAGGTTAAGTTTGTTGAATTTATATATTGCTTCCCACATCAAAAGGCTGTTTCCAGACTGTCACTGTTTCCAGGTGGGATTCAATCACACAGCAGCAACTTCAGGTTGTCCAATTACAGCTGATTTGGCATTCATGTGCAATAAACCCATCCCCCCTCCAAAGTGGACTTTTTGCTGCAAGGTAAGTGACTGCAAAGTGTTGGGAGAACAATTGCCTGATGCAGCATTGCATAAACCTCCCCACAAGCAAATCAGAATGACTGTTCAATAAACAGCTTGTCTGGAAATGACAAAAATGTCCCAAAGCAATTCGCAATGAGAATAAAATATAATGTTTTAGAAAACCATGAAACATATTACAAACACAGTCAGAATAACAACATCCCATCCTTGCAAATGTAAGATGGGTCCCAAGAGCTCAGCCTGGCTTGTCTCTGCAGTGCCTAGATTTTCTGGCTGTGCTTTGGTCTCGTGACACATTCCAGGATATATGTTTGCAAGGAGCTTTCTTTGAAAAGGTGAGGCTAAGCTGGACCTGGCAGCCTCTCCCTCCCCAGCTGCTCTTTTCTTCTCCCTTCCCTTGTTTTCCTGGCTCTGGGAGGTCACTGTGATGCCAAGCTCTGCCTCCCGCCTCAAAAGGGACACTGCATAACCATGCAGGCTGCTACATGCCAGGGCGAGGAGGGTGGGCAAGCCCAGAACACAAAAATGTGAGGCCCACTGTGTGTTTGGGAGAACTTGCTGTTGCTCCCCAGTTAAAGGGTTCCCCCCCCCGTTTGGGTACCAAGAATGTTCTTATTCCATAAGACCATAAGCATACAGGCCATAGCTCGTTGGCAGAGCATCTGCTTTGCATGCAGAACGTCCCAGATTCAATCCCCAATGGAATTTGCTTCCGGGCCAAGTTCAAGGTTCTGGTTTTAGCGTGCACAGCCCTATACAGCTTGGGACCAGGATACCTGAAAGTCCATCTTATCCCTTATATGCCCAGTCGATCACTGTGCTCTGCAGGTGAGGGCCTCCTGCAGATACCATCTTATCAGGAGGTCCGTTCCGCACAACATAGGAAATGGACCTTTAGTGTGGCGGCACTGACCCTGTGGAATTCCCTCCCCTTGAATATTAGGCAGGCGCCATCTCTGTTATCTTTTTGGTGCCTATTGAACATCGTCCTCTTTCAACAAGCTTTTTAAGTTGAGACCTATCCCAGTCTGCGTCTGTGTTGGAATTGCTTTTTAATATGTTCTTAAACCTTCTTTTTAAAAATGCTTTTAATCTTACAAGATGTTTTGAAAGCTTTCTTTTAAGAAATGTTTTTAAAGATGTTTTGTTTTAATGTGTTTTAAAGTTTGTTTTTATGACCTTTTAAAGTGTTTTTTGTGCTTTTGTTTGCTGCCCTGGGCTCCTGCTGGGAGGAAGAGCGGGATATAAATAAATAAACAAACAAGCAAGCAAGCTATGCTAGCTAAAAATGAAAACTCCAGGTTCAGTAGCAGTATATGTCTGCCTGCCCTGCAGCCAAACTGCCATTCATGCCATGCTTGTGGGTTTTCCAGAAGTATCCGGATGGCTTCTGTGAGAAACAGGAAGCTGGACTGGAGAGCCTCTCTCTTGGCCTGAACTGGAAGTGCCTTCCTGTGTCCTTATTTCTTTGTATCTATTTTCTCTGTGCCTTATTAAGAGTTTGCAGCCTGGTTTTATTGTGGCGATATTTGGCCTGCATTCTGCGGAATGTAAATGCCCTGCTATGGGTGAAACTAAAACCATAGCTGGAGTGACTCAAGAGAGGGAGATTTGGAGTGAGGACAGGAGCATAACTGGCACAAGAGAGGTCCGGACTGCCCAAGGAAAGTTTTCATTAACTTTAACTGCCATGGTGAGCCCTTCCATTGTGCGAATCCTCTGCTATGTGTCCTCTGGCTGTTATGTGGCCCTAAACTTAACATATAAGAGTTATTTTTATTGAGGGAATAGGGTGTGAATAAATGCTAAGTTTCCCTGCTAGCCTTGAGGTTTCTAAGTTTCACTGCAGTTTGTATTAGATGAGCATGTCCTCAGTCAATTTTAATGTTTGCCTTATCTCAGAATTATGAATTTGGAGGATTTGCATTTTTACCCTAATTAGTACTTCTAGGTGACCTCCAAACATGCCAGATTTTGTCTTGGTTAGGGTCTTAACCTGGGCTCCTGCTGGGAGGAAGGGCGGGATATCAATCAATCAATCAATTACGTATATTGTCCATATAATCCACTTAATACGGCCAACATACACTTAAAAATCTACCTATGCACTCAATCCTTTTGCAAATTTCATGATTGGAACTAATTCATGGTGCTCTTTGGGTAATCAATTGTATTTTAGTTATGGGATTGTGATTTTTCTGTTTTATTTTCATCATGTAAATTTATTCAACAACTTGAGATGGATTGTTATAGTCGGTATATAAATACCTTTACTAAATAAAGGTACTTGAGCGAATAATGGAAGCTCAATAGTGGAACTATTTTTAAAGTGTTTTGGATGTTGTAAATGTGTGAACATCTTTTGGGGGGAGTAAGGAAGAAAAGAGGAAAAGCAAGCTGGAAAGTTTAAAAGATAATGTCTCCAACAGCACAGGACCAGCTTACACTATTATTGTTGTTATTGCCACACAACAATGTCTCCAAGTGACTTACAAAAACTGTTAAGAGCATAAAGCATAAATAAGAAGAATACATTATAATAAACACATATAACAGTTAATTTAAAAAATCCACAGACAACCCCCAGCAGAAGCTTTGGCATAGAAATTTGACAGAGATTAGATTTGGGGGCGTGTGATCTAAATGTTTACTTTAAATGTTTTAAATGTTGTTTTTAAAAGCTTTTATCTCCCTCTCTTTAAATTGGATTAGGACCATGGTACAAAGGGAAGCCCTTCCCTCTTGCATAATTTTTGCAATGTAATCTCCCTCCCTTCCCAATCAATCAGCTGTTTGCCCCATTTGGGAAATCGCAGGTGCGCTCAACTCATTTTCTTTTCCTAATTCAGGGGCAATGAAGCTTTCTGGATCCAAGGGCCAGATCTTTATCAGGATTTGCTGGGCGAAATCTGACAGGTGGGCTGGGTTTTTCACCTGTCAATCATATGACATGACAGGATTGACAGGTGGGTTGTCAAAATCCCTTCCTACCACTGAGGGAAGCTCGAGGAAGAAGCAGGCGTTCTTCCTTTACTTACCTGTATGTGTGTGTGTGTGTGTGTGTGTGTGTGTGTGTGTGTGTGTGTGCGCGCAAGAGCAAAGGGGAGAAAGAATTCTTCTCGTCGTCCATCTGCTGCCCCTGTCGATGTGTTGACGGCAATGGCAGCAGCGTGGTGGTGGAAGGAAGTGGTGAAGTAAGCACCCTGGGAGGGAGAAGGGGTTGCCACTGAATGGAAATTGCTGCCTTCCCTTTCCTTCAGCCAGGCCAGCTCCTGCAGCATATCACCTGATGGGTGGTTGGACGCATGCCTTGCTCTAGCAAAGGAGCCCTCAGGAGCCCCACTTTCAGCTCCCGCACTAACCTGCCCCACATCTTATCATAGAATCATAGAATAGTAGAGTTGGAAGGGGCCTACAAGGCCATCAAGTCCAACCCCCTCCTCAACGCAGGAGTCCAAATCAAAGCATTCCCAACAGATGGCTGTCCAGCTGCCTCTTGAATGCCTCCAGTGTCAGAGAGCCCACTACCTCTCTAGGTAATTGGTTCCATTGTCGTATGTCTCTAACAGTTAGGAAGTTTTTCCTGATGTTCAGTCAAAATCTGGCTTCCTGCAACTTGAGCCCATTATTCCATGTCCTGCACTCTGGGATGATTGAGAAGAGATCCCGGCCCTCCTCTGTGTGACAACCTTTCATGTACTTGAAGAGTGCTGCCATATCTCCCCTCAGTCTTTTCTTCTCCAGGCTAAACTTGCCGAGTTCTTTCAGTCTCTCCTCATAGGGCTTTGTTTCCAGTCCCCTGATCATTCTGATGTCATGTGTGATGTCATGTATGATGTTGGGTGTAGGGTGGGAGGGTGTGGATTCCCAAAAATGGGTCAAAGGGGGAGGCCTGGGGGGCCACAGTCAATCCGTGGGCTGCAGGTTCCCCATCCTTGTCCTAACGGGGCAAATAAGCATCTCACGGGGGTGGGAAACAATATGGAGTGAAATGTTGAACCCCTCCCTCCCTCCCTCTGTGCCATGGCACTGATCTAGTCCCCCAACCTGCAACTGATTTTCAAAGAAATTTAAAGAAATGGGCAGTCCAATGACATGTGATGTCTGGCATCCTGTCTAGTAAGAGTGTTCAACTGGGAAGGCCTAGGCTCGAATCCATAAAACTTACTGAGTGACTTTGGACCTATCGCTCTTTCTATCTCTGCCTAACAATGTTGTTAGGAGAGGAGGATAAAATAGTGGGAGGAGGCAAGATCAGACACACCTCTGGGGGCTCCTTGGACGCAGGAGGGGAAAAAATGTAATGAATCAGTTGACTAGTCAGTCAGTCTCTCCCGTTAGCAATGGCTCTGCATTTCTCTTACACGAAGGCACCGCTTCCAGAACAGCCCTGGGAACGGTCCTTTGGATGCAGAGCGTGCTCAGCACCTTGCTGGCTCAGGCCCTCCTCTGTGGCTGCTCTCAAAATGCCAACATGCCCACAGGTCGTTTGAGGTCTCAGGTAATGTGAGCGACCATCTACCCCAGTTGGCTGGGCCTTCTGGCATAAACACAGCCCACCTGTCGGAAGAATGCAAGCTTCTCTCTCCGGCTCCTTGTCTTTTCAGCATTGCTTGCATTTGTAGGACATTTACCCCTCTCCCCAGACCCCTCCCCCCAAGTTCTAGCTCTGCCCCTGTACTGCATCTGTTCATCACACGGCTGCAGCTCTGCTATCCTGCTTGTCTGACACCCCTACCCCACCCGGAACACCTCCCTTTGGAGATCAAAATACTCTGTGTTTTTTAATGATTATTTTTTATTTACCAGGCAGCTGTCGGTGTTGTGTCTGGGTCATCAAGCAGAGGGTTGCACAGTCCTTGGAAACTCCTCCAAACAGCCAGTACTTGTAGAAACCAACATACACAACGAACAGACAGACACAGACAATCCCTATTCCTGACCTCTTAACCCTGCGCAACAATCTGGCAGGATGTAGTTTTAAACAAGCTCCAGCCCTTTTGCAAAAACTGAGGTATTAACGACTAAGGTCGTTATTGTGGCAGAAGCCCAAAGGCTAGGGTGATGGGCAGGTCAGGTGTGCAGCTTTCTTGTCAGGACAGTCATTTCAATGTTACAGACAAGAGTGCTGGGCACCTACCCCGGCAAGTCCAAGACAGACACATTGCCCCTTCACTCCCAGCTAGTCAGGAGGACAGAGAAGGCGTGCAACAGTGTGCGGAAGTGGACAAAGCTCTGGGCCAGATTTGTGGTATTAATGTGTGTTTAGATCTCTATCCAGCCATACAGTCGGTAGGTATCTGTGAACCATCTCTACCTGGTCAACCTCCCAAGGTTGTGAGAATAAATTGATGGTGTTCCCAACACATGCATCCCTGAGTTCTATGGATGAAGGGTGTGACATAAAATGCAATAAAGAGACCTATGCACTTTGTCAATAAAGGTACAGCCTACTTCATCCTATAGGTGGGGCAGGTGAGGGTCTGGTATCAGAACAAGGCTGTCTGTTTATGGTGGTGAAAGGGAGCTCGTGTCACTCACTGGCTGGGAGAAAGGGAGAAAGGGTCTGCTCCCCGCAATGCATCTGGCAGCAGCTTGAGCAAGTAAGGATGGAGAAGGAGTTTGCATGTTAGAATACTTCCCCGCTATAAAGCAATCTCCTTCTACTTAGAGAAAGAACATTCCAGGAAAATGATCAGTAGTGTTAATTCAGGCAAATTCAGTAGTGCAGGGTCCCTTCAAGATAGTCATGCCACGCCCCCTCCCAGCCACTCCCCCTTCTAAGATTATACAATAAAATGAACTTCCAGTCTCTTACGTTGTTTGGAGAACCTTCCCTTACCGATGCATTGCAACAATCAGTGCACATCTCCATGTGTTGCCTTTCAGCTTGATGTACTATTTTCTACAAACAAACGTTGGCAAATGTGCTAAGATGGTGTAAGGTGAGGAATTTCCTTTGCTGAGTTTCCCTTATCGGTTGCCATACTAAGACTAAACAGGAATGTGTTAGCTACCGAGAAAATTTTCATTTCCATATGGATATAAGTCAGAGGTTGACTTGTCTTCTTTCAGTCTGACTGACTCCAGTCAGCAGATAAAGACACTGGAGACACAGGGACCCTGTTGGGGCCCTGCTTCCCAAAAAGTAAAGGGTCTAAGACCCTCTCTCCCTGGGACCCTGGGCAACTACACCCCTGAAAAGGAGAGATGGAAACTGTTTCACTACCAGATTCCATTTCTGTACTCATGAAGGGTTTTCTTTGAGGGCTACAAATCACAACCACACACCTCAGTTCATACATGATTGGAGCTCAGGCATACAGTGGAACACACTGCTGCCAGGATGCGTTGTTTGTCCTTAGAAACCATAAAACAGGGATGAGGAATATTAAGCTCAAGGGCCAAATGTGGCTCTCCCAAGGCTATTCCCAGTAGCGTAGTGACAAATTCAGAAGTGCAGGGTCCTTTCATGATAGTCATAGCCACACATCCCTTTTTTTTGCTGCTGGGTTGAGAATGAGATCCTTGTTAATGCCTTCTCCCACAACAACAGACTTTCCTAGGAGTCAATGAGCATGAAAGTGTAGTCTTCTCAGTGGCTGACTTGCCTCTTTTCACTCTGATTGGCTCCATTCAGCAGGAAAGGACAAAGATGCATGTTAGAAGACTCTTCTCAGTGGCTAACACACTCCTTTTTCATGCTGATTGGCTCATAGCATGCTGGAGACATAGGCACCCTGCTGGGACCCTGCTCTCAAACAGGTAACAGGTCTAAGACCCCTTGAGACCCCGGATGACTACACCCTGGCTATACCCCCTTCCCAGCCAGCTCCTCACTGGCCCTGGAGTTTCTTTGCTTCAATGGAATAGTCTTTGATCTCTTATCATGCTTCTGGCTTTCCTTGATGGAGAATAGAGAGAGGCTTGTGACTGTGTTTAGATGCTGTAGCCTACTGTACAAAGGTAAAAGCTGCATACATTGCTCCCTTCACTTTTGCCTCTGGCCTCACCCAACCAAAAGAGTTGAAAAACATACCCCACCCCTGCAGAAAACAAAAAGGCCATCTAATTAAAAAAGAACTCATTAAACCGCTATTCCCAACAGTGGTAAATAAGTGGAGGGAATAAAGAGAACTCTGAAAGAAGTATTGTATGATGTCTCAGAAGGCCATCTCAAAAGATGCACATTGCATTTCTCATGCCCAACCCAAAGATTTACAAAAAGATGTCCTGATGTACCCTGTTTAGAGCCTTTCAGTTACTTGGGGCCACCACAGAAAAGGACCACCTCGCAGTTTACTTTATATTCCTAATTGGAAGGATTCAGAGCATGACCATCCAGACTTGTCTTAACTAGTGGTGTAGGGGCTGACATTTGTAAAGTATGTAGGTGCCAGGCGGTGAATATCTCCATTTGCCACCTCTCAGCCTACTCTGCTTATTGTGCCTTCCTGGTTATTGTGAAAAAAGAGCATTGATCCATTTAATTGATTTGACCCAATTCCAGTAATTTCCCTGCATGTAAGGTAAAATCATGAAACACCAAAGTACTTTGTCATGATTTAAGGCTGAGCAGCAGGTTTATACCATATACTGCCGCCCAATTGCAAATTAGGCTATGGGTGGTTAGTAGAACCACCATGTGCAGTGGCAGTATACCTTTGAATACTAGTAGAGACAAACAACAAGGAAAGGCCATCCACTTCCATGCCCTACTTGTGAGCTTCCCAGAGGCATTTTGCTGGCTGCTATTGGAAGCAGGATCCGACAGACCTTTGTTTAATCCAGCCAGGCAATCCTTACACTCCTGTTGGCTGCTACAAAGTATTGCAAAATCCGCTTTCTGTCCCACCACCATGCATGCTTGCAAGCTCGCTGTGAACATAATATGGAGGGAGATCAGCCAAAGTGAATGCTTAAGCAACGTAAGTCCTGGTGTAAGTTAACAAGACGCTCTGAAATCCAATATTTGAGTCCCAGAAGTCTTGGCCAAACTTTTTCATACTTTTATGGCAGCTGAGTTTTGACTGCCAGGAATTTACATGTAAGGAGAGGGCGCTTTGTCACGAGACCTCTTGCAAGGTGAGAAAACCAAACATTCGTTCCTGTTGCAAAAAGTCCCCGACTGAGTCATTCTGTGCCAGGGGCTTCTCTGTGAGTGGGCAGCGATGTGTTTATTACTCAAAAAAGCAACTCATTGGTGGATTTAGTATAATGCAAAATACTCTCTAGAGGCAGATCCCTAAAGAGAATTGTGCACTCTCTCTTTCTATATTGTAAATGAAATTACGTTTGTCATCTGAAGAATTGGAGTAGAAATCCTGAGATTCTTGGTTAATGTATCCCACTCTCCCACGGCTAGATTAGCTTGATCTGAACAGTAGTTAACAAATGGGAAACAAGGCCTGTCAAACAAGCAAACCAACCAACCAACCAACACCTCTATAATCTAATGGATACAATGATGTACTTTGCCTGGGGAGACGCTTGAATCATTGCTCAGTCCTCCTGAAGTACAATGGGTTATTTTGGGGCAGTTTCTACTTCCCTGCCTAACCTGCCTCTGTGGGGCTGTTGTTCTGAGGACAGGAAATGGAAATGGACTGCGTTCAAGTCGATGCGTGAGAATTTTGATTCAGTTTGCACTTCAGGCAGAATTTATAAAATTCACAATTTCCAAAACAATATGAGAACCGAAACTCAGCCATCCTTCAAAATTTGCATTTATTAGAATATTGGGATGCAGTTCACCAACTAAGCAACATTTACAAAAATGCATATATTAGGGGAAAGTGTGCATAAGAATGAGTACATGAATGAAAATCACATGCAAAAGGGCATGAAATGATGAGAAATGGGTTGCAAAAATGTGAACCTTTGCCAAAACTGCCTACAAAAATGTGTTTATTTGGAGAAATCCGCACTAAAATGGTGGAGAATTTTCATGAGGATTTTTTTAAAAAATCACAGATCGTTGTAGAAATGTAGAGAACTGAATTTAAAATTGGAAAAATGAGAAACTGAGAGAACTGAAACAGACAGCTCTTTCCATCTCTGGCTGAGGATAAAATGAAACAAACTTCCATGGCCTGAAGTCCTTGGCGGCCTGCAGGATGAGACACAAGTGGGATAGCCTGCGTTTCCTTGCATACTGGAAAATAACAATAAAATAACTGGCAGCGTCTGGCTTTGGTGCAAGAGATGCAGATGGAAGGGACACTGCATTGCATGCAGAAAATCCCCAGTTCGAACCCTGGCATCTCCAGCTGTAGAAACTGGAGGTGCCAGAGATGGATATAAAAAACCTCATCCAGACCCGGCCCCTGAGAGTCAGTGCCAGTGAGAGTGCCAGGGCAAGTGGACTGATTCTGAAGGAGCTAGCTTCCAGACCTCCCACCCCCACCCCCTGTGGGCATGTTAATAATAACCACATATCCTGGACCTGAGCCTTGAGACTGAATCCAGGTTCTGAGGCCACGTCTGGCTCAAATTAAGGATAAACTGTGAAAAATCTCAGGCGTCCCGATCATGCCAGGCACTTTAAAAATGGAAGAGATGGTTTGCATTCCTGAGACTGTTATGGAATCTTAATCTCTTCTGCTATAACCGAAATGGTTTCAGCAGCCAGAGAAACAGGCTCAGTGGCTGGAAAGAAGGACCAAAGTGAACTGTCAGCCTCCAAGTTCTCAGAGTCTGGGGTTGGGGTTAGTTTTGGGGGGCAGGATCTCTTTAATCATGGCTGCCTTCTGACTAAGGGCTGGTTCACACGGCGACTTACTATGAGATTGGTGCTTGTTGCCTCTCCATTTAATTTGCATAGTTCACATGACGTTGCAGACAAGGAGAAGCTATCACACAGTTTTCCTGTATCAGACCAATCCAATTTTAATGCAAAAAGGAAAGGAAAAACCATCTGAGGTTCACTGCACTGCTCCATGTAGGTGCTTTGGCTCAATGTTTTTTTTAGTGGGCAGGCTCTCTTATGTCCCATTGCTGGCTTCCTCTCTCTCTGCCCA